>NC_056442.1:61305242-61320242 GCF_018296145.1 Oncorhynchus tshawytscha | reverse complement strand
AGAGATGGATGGAGGGAGGGAGGGAGGGAGGGAGGGGGGGGGAAGGGAGCGAGGACAGGGAGGGAGGGGGGGGGAGAGAGAGAGAGAGAGAGAGAGGGAGGAAGGAAGGAAGGAAGGGAGTGAGTGAGTGAGTGAGTGAGTGAGTGGGAGAGGGAGGGACAGAAGAACAATAAGGAGGACAGGGATGGAGGCAGGGGAAGGAGGACAGTGAGGGAGGGAGGTAGGGAAGGAGGACAGGGAGGTAGGGAGGGAGGGAGGGAGGAACAGGAAGGAGGAGAGGGAGGGAGGGGGAGGGAGAGGGAAGCTGGTACTGTCAGCTATAGCTACAAACCTTTACAAAAGCAATAAAACACAAATGAGAAAGGCACCTGGAAGTTAGCATTAGCAGCAATGACGAAAACACATGACTTTAAGTAAACTAGGAGTTAATGAGCAGATCCCAGCTGTAAGCTGACACGCACACACACACACACACACACACACACGCGCATGCACACACACACACACACACACACACACACACACACACACACACACACACACACACACACACACACACACACGCACACACACACACACACACACGCGCATGCACGCACGCACACACACGCACACACGCACACACACACACACACACACACACACACACACACACACACACGCGCATGCACGCACGCACACACACACGCACACACACACACACACACACACACACACACACACACACGGACACACCTCCCTGCCTGGCTTGGCTGGCCCATGTTTAGAAATCCAGCCATAAGTGTTTTTAGCCTCCTCCTGAATCCCAGGACAGGGTCAGAGGTTGGTCTGGATATCTCTTCTCTTCTCCTGTCTATTCCTCCACTACAATCTCCACGATATGGAAGTTCCCTCCCTCCCTCCCTCCCTCCCTCCTTCTCTCTACCCTCCCTCCCTCCCTCCCTCCCTCCCTCCCTCCCTCCCTCCCTCCCTCCCTCCCTCCCTCCCTCCCTCCCTCCCTCCCTCCCTCCCTCCCTCCCTCCCTCCCTCCCTCCCTCCCTCTCTCTACCCTCCCTCCCTCCCTCCTTCTCTCTACCCTCCCTCCCTCCCTCCCCGTACCGTTACACATTGCATCTGGTTCACTTCCTCTAACGCTACGTTAACTCAGACTGCCTAAGCTGCTTGACTGGAGTATGCTGTGTGTGTGTGTGTGCGTGTGTGTGTGTGTGTGCACGTGTGTGTGTGTGTGTGTGTGTGTGCGTGCGTACGTGCGTGTGTGTATATTGCTTGCTGCCTGTGCTGCTCGAACATAACAATGCCATCAGGCCACAAGGTCACACTTCCCTTTAAAGGTCTAGATCCACACTTCCCCTTTAAAGGTCTAGATCCACACTTCCCCTTTAAAGGTCTAGATCCACACTTCCCCTTTAAAGGTCTAGATCCACACTTCCCCTTTAAAGGTCTTTTTATTGTATTGTCACTTTACCTACATGTACATATTACCTCAATTACCTCGAGTAACCGGTGTCCCCGCACATTGACTCTGTACCGTAACACCCTGTATATAGACTCCACATTGACTCTGTACCGTAATACCCTGTATATAGCCTCCACATTGACTCTGTACCGTAATACCCTGTATATAGCCTCCACATTGACTCTGTAACGGTTCCCCCTGTATATAGCCTCCACATTGACTCTGTACCGTAATACCCTGTATATAACCTCCACATTGACTCTGTACCGGTACTCCCTGTATATAGCCTCCACTTTGACTCTGTACCGTAACACCCTGTATATAGCCTCCACTTTGACTCTGTACCGGTACCCCCTGTATATAGCCTCCACATTGACTCTGTACCGTAATACCCTGTATATAGCCTCCACATTGACTCTGTACCGGTACTCCCTCTACTTCCGGCGCCGACAGAGATGGCCGCCTCGCTTCGCGTTCCTAGGAAACTATGCAGTTTTTTGTTTTTTTACGTGTTATTTCATACACTAGTACCCCAGGTCATCTTAGGTTTCTTTACATACAGCCGAGAAGAACTACTGAATATAAGATCAGCGTCAACTCACCATCAGTACGACCAAGAATATGTTTTTCGCGATGCGGATCCTGTGTTCTGCCTTACAACCAGTGTAACCGAGTGGATCACATGCAGCGACCAAAAAAAAAAACGACTCAGAAAAAGAGGGAAACGAGGCGGTCTTCTGGTCAGACTCCGGAGACGGGCACATCGTGCACCACTCCCTAGCATTCTTCTTGCCAATGTCCAGTCTCTTGACAACAAGGTTGATGAAATCCGAGCAAGGGTAGCATTCCAGAGGGACATCAGAGACTGTAACGTTCTTTGCTTCACGGAAACATGGCTCACTGGAGAGACGCAATCCGAAGCGGTGCAGCCAGCGGGTTTCTCCACGCATCGCGCCGACAGAAACAAACATCTTTCTGGTAAGAAGAGGGGCGGGGGCGTATGCCTTATGACTAACGTGACATGGTGTGATGAAAGAAACATACAGGAACTCAAATCCTTCTGTTCACCTGATTTAGAATTCCTCACAATCAAATGTAGACCGCATTATCTACCAAGAGAATTCTCTTCGATTATAATCACAGCCGTATATATCCCCCCCAAGCAGACACATCGATGGCTCTGAACGAACTTTATTTAACTCTCTGCAAACTGGAAACGATTTATCCGGAGGCTGCATTCATTGTAGCTGGGGATTTTAACAAGGCTAATCTGAAAACAAGACTCCCTAAATTTTATCAGCATATCGATTGCGCAACCAGGGGTGGAAAGACCCTGGATCATTGTTACTCTAACTTCCGCGACGCATATAAGGCCCTGCCCCGCCCCCTTTCGGAAAAGCTGACCACGACTCCATTTTGTTGATCCCTGCCTACAGACAGAAACTAAAACAAGAAGCTCCCACGCTGAGGTCTGTCCAACGCTGGTCCGACCAAGCTGACTCCACACTCCAAGACTGCTTCCATCACGTGGACTGGGAGATGTTTCGTATTGCGTCAGACAACAACATTGACGAATACGCTGATACGGTGTGCGAGTTCATTAGAACGTGCGTTGAAGATGTCGTTCCCATAGCAACGATTAAAACATTCCCTAACCAGAAACCGTGGATTGATGGCAGCATTCGTGTGAAACTGAAGGCACGAACCACTGCTTTTAATCAGGGCAAGGTGTCTGGTAACATGACTGAATACAAACAGTGCAGCTATTCCCTCCGCAAGGCTATCAAACAAGCTAAGCGCCAGTTCAGAGACAAAGTAGAATCTCAATTCAACGGCTCAGACACAAGAGGTATGTGGCAGGGTCTACAGTCAATCACGGACTACAGGAAGAAACCCAGCCCAGTCACGGACCAGGATGTCTTGCTCCCAGGCAGACTAAATAACTTTTTTGCCCGCTTTGAGGACAATACAGTGCCACTGACACGGCCTGCAATGGAAACATGCGGTCTCTCCTTCACTGCAGCCGAAGTGAGTAAGACATTTAAACGTGTTAACCCTCGCAAGGCTGCAGGCCCAGACGGCATCCCCAGCCGCGCCCTCAGAGCATGCGCAGACCAGCTGGCCGGTGTGTTTACGGACATATTCAATCAATCCCTATACCAGTCTGCTGTTCCCACATGCTTCAAGAGGGCCACCATTGTTCCTGTTCCCAAGAAAGCTAAGGTAACTGAGCTAAACGACTACCGCCCCGTAGCACTCACATCCGTCATCATGAAGTGCTTTGAGAGACTAGTCAAGGACCATATCACCTCCACCCTACCTGACACCCTTGACCCACTCCAATTTGCTTACCGCCCAAATAGGTCCACAGACGATGCAATCTCAACCACACTGCACACTGCCCTAACCCATCTGGACAAGAGGAATACCTATGTGAGAATGCTGTTCATCGACTACAGCTCGGCATTCAACACCATAGTACCCTCCAAGCTCGTCATCAAGCTCGAGACCCTGGGTCTCGACCCCGCCCTGTGCAACTGGGTACTGGACTTCCTGACGGGCCGCCCCCAGGTGGTGAGGGTAGGCAACAACATCTCCTCCCCGCTGATCCTCAACACTGGGGCCCCACAAGGGTGCGTTCTGAGCCCTCTCCTGTACTCCCTGTTCACCCACGACTGCGTGGCCATGCACGCTCCAACTCAATCATCAAGTTTGCGGACGACACAACAGTGGTAGGCTTGATTACCAACAACGACGAGACGGCCTACAGGGAGGAGGTGAGGGCCCTCGGAGTGTGGTGTCAGGAAAATAACCTCACACTCAACGTCAACAAAACTAAGGAGATGATTGTGGACTTCAGGAAACAGCAGAGGGAACACCCCCCATCCACATCGATGGAACAGTAGTGGAGAGGGTAGCAAGTTTTAAGTTCCTCGGCATACACATCACAGACAAACTGAATTGGTCCACTCACACAGACAGCATCGTGAGGAAGGCGCAGCAGCGCCTCTTCAACCTCAGGAGGCTGAAGAAATTCGGCTTGTCACCAAAAGCACTCACAAACTTCTACAGATGCACAATCGAGAGCATCCTGGCGGGCTGTATCACCGCCTGGTATGGCAACTGCACCGCCCTCAACCGTAAGGCTCTCCAGAGGGTAGTGAGGTCTGCACAACGCATCACCGGGGGCAAACTACCTGCCCTCCAGGACACCTACACCACCTGATGCTACAGGAAGGCCATAAAGATCATCAAGGACATCAACCACCCGAGCCACTGCCTGTTCACCCCGCTGCCATCCAGAAGGCGAGGTCAGTACAAGTGCATCAAAGCTGGGACCGAGAGACTGAAAAACAGCTTCTATCTCAAGGCCATCAGACTGTTAAACAGCCACCACTAACATTGAGTGGCTACTGCCAACACACTGTCAATGACACTGACTCTACTCCAGCCACTTTAATAATGGGAATTGATGGGAAATGATGTAAATATATCACTTGCCACTTTAAACAATGCTACCTTATATAATGTTACTTACCCTACATTGTTCATCTCATATGCATACGTTGATACTGTACTCTATATCATCGACTGCATCCTTATGTAATGCATGTATCACTAGCCACTTTAACTATGCCACTTGGTTTACATACTTATCTCATATGTATATACTGTACTCGATATCATCTACTGTACTCGATATCATCTACTGTATCTTGCCTATGCTGCTCTGTACCATCACTCATTCATATATCCTTATGTACATATTCTTTATCCCCTTACACTGTGTATAAGACAGTAGTTTTTTTTGGAATTGTTAGTTAGATTACTTGCTCGTTATTACTGCATTGTCGGAACTAGAAGCACAAGCATTTCGCTACACTCGCATTAACATCTGCTAACCATGTGTATGTGACAAATCAAATTTGATTTGATTTGATTTGATATAGCCTCCACATTGACTCTGTACCGGTACCCCTGTATATAGCCTCCACATTGACTCTGTACTGGTACCCCTGTATATAGCCTACACATTGACTCTGTACCGGTTCCCCCTGTATATAACCTCCACATTGACTCTGTACCGTAATACCCTGTATATAGCCTCCACCTTGACTCTGTACCGGTACCCCCTGTATATAACCTCCACATTGACTCTACCGTAATACCTTGTATGTAGCCTCCACATTGACTCTGTACCGGTACCCCCTGTATATAGCCTCCACATTGACTCTGTACTGGTACCCCCTGTATATAGCCTACACATTGACTCTGTACCGGTACCCCTGTATATAGCCTCCACATTGACTCTGTACCGTAATACCCTGTATATAACCTCCACATTGACTCTGTACCGGTACTCCCTGTATATAGCCTCCACATTGACTCTGTACCAGTACCCCTGTATATAGCCTACACATTGACTCTGTACCGGTACCCCTGTATATAACCTCCACATTGACTCTGTACCGTAATACCCTGTATATAGCCTCCACATTGACTCTGTACCGTAATACCCTGTATATAGCCTACACATTGACTCTGTACCGTAATACCCTGTATATAGCCTCCACCTTGACTCTGTACCGTAACACCCTGTATATAGCCTCCACATTGACTCTGTACCGTAATACCCTGTATATAGCCTCCACATTGACTCTGTACCGTAATACCCTGTATATAGCCTCCACATTGACTCTGTACCGTAATACCCTGTATATAGCCTCCACATTGACTCTGTACCGTAATACCCTGTATATAGCCTCCACATTGACTCTGTACCGTAATACCCTGTATATAGCCTCCACCTTGACTCTGTACCGTAATACCCTGTATATAGCCTACACATTGACTCTGTACCGTAATACCCTGTATATAGCCTCCACATTGACTCTGTACCGTAATACCCTGTATATAGCCTCCACATTGACTCTGTACCGTAATACCCTGTATATAGCCTCCACCTTGACTCTGTACCGTAATACCCTGTATATAGCCTCCACATTGACTCTGTACCGTAATACCCTGTATATAACCTCCACATTGACTCTGTACCGTAATACCCTGTATATAGCCTCCACATTGACTCTGTACCGTAACACCCTGTATATAACCTCCACATTGACTCTGTACCGGTACTCCCTGTATATAGCCTCCACATTGACTCTGTACCGTAATACCCTGTATATAGCCTCCACATTGACTCTGTACCGTAATACCCTGTATATAGCCTCCACATTGACTCTGTACCGTAATACCCTGTATATAACCTCCACATCAACTCTGTACCGTAATACCCTGTATATAGCCTACACATTGACTCTGTACCGTAATACCCTGTATATAGCCTACACATTGACTCTGTACCGTAATACCCTGTATATAGCCTCCACATTGACTCTGTACCGTAATACCCTGTATATAGCCTCCACATTGACTCTGTACCGTAATACCCTGTATATAGCCTCCACATTGACTCTGTACCGTAATACCCTGTATATAGCCTCCACATTGACTCTGTACCGTAACACCCTGTATATAACCTCCACATTGACTCTGTACCGGTACTCCCTGTATATAGCCTCCACATTGACTCTGTACCGTAATACCCTGTATATAGCCTCCACATTGACTCTGTACCGTAATACCCTGTATATAGCCTCCACATTGACTCTGTACCGTAATACCCTGTATATAGCCTCCACATTGACTCTGTACCGTAATACCCTGTATATAGCCTCCACATTGACTCTGTACCATAATACCCTGTATATAGCCTCCACATTGACTCTGTACCTTAATACCCTGTATATAGCCTCCACATTGACTCTGTACCGTAACACCCTGTATATAGCCTCCACATTGACTCTGTACCGTAATACCCTGTATATAGCCTCCACATTGACTCTGTACCGTAATACCCTGTATATAGACTCCACATTGACTCTGTACCGTAATACCCTGTATATAGCCTCCACATTGACTTTTCTTTTTCCCTTTTCTTTTTATTTATTTATTTTTTACTTCAGTTTATTTTAGTAAATATTTTCTTAACTGCGTTGTTGGTTAAGGACTTGTGGTTAAGGACTTGTGGTTAAGGACTTGTGGTTAAGGACTTGCTGAAGAGGGTGCTAACAATGCTGAATGGATGTAGACAAAGAAGAGCTCTTCACTAGATACCAAAACATTCAAAAGCTGGGTTTCTAGTTACTTTCCCATGTTCCTAAACTGTAGTGTATGTTAAACCATTTTGTAGCTCTGAGTCTCTGCTTTTATCTGCTTTTATCCAATGTAAAAAAAAAAACAATTTCATGAGATCGGTCACACGTGTCTCTACTATGGTTATACATTTGGCAGGAGGTTAGGAAGTGCATCTCAGTTTCCACCTCATTTTGTCTTCTCTTGAGAGCCATGTCTGCCTACGGCGGACTTTCTCAATAGCAAGGCTATACTCACTGAGTCTGTACATAGTCAAAGCTTTCCTTAATTTTGGGTCAGTCACAGTGGTCAGGTATTCTGCCGCTGTGTGCTCTCTGTTTAGGGCCAAATAATGTGGGGTCTGTTTGTGTTTGTGAACAGAGCCCCAGGATCAGCTTGCTTAGGGGACTCTTCTCCAGGTTCATCCCTCTGTAGGTGATGGCTTTGTCATGGAAGGTTTGGGAATCGCTTCCTTTTAGGTGGTTGTAGAATTTAACGTTTCTTTTCTGGATTTTGATAATTAGCGGGTATCGGCCTAATTCTGCTCTCCATGAATAATTTGATGTTTTATGTTGTACACTGGGGATATTTTTGCAGAATTTTGCAGAATTCTGCATGTAGACTGTCAATTACTGAGATTTGCTGTCAGGGCCCAGGTCTGGCAGAATCTGTGCAGAAGATCTAGCTGCTGCTGTAGGCCCGCCTTGGTTGGGGACAGAAGCACCAGATCATCAGCAAACAGTAGACATTTGACCTCAGATTCTAGTAGGGTGAGGCCGGGTGCTGCAGACTGTTCTTGTTCCTAGTGCCCTCGCCAATTCGTTGATATATATGTTGAAGAGGGTGGGGCTCAAGCTGCATCCCTGTCTCACCCCACGGCTCTGTGGAAAGACATTTGTTTGTGTTTTTTTTGCCAATTTAAACCACACACTTGTGGTTTGTGCACGTGGATTTTATAATGTTTTCCCCCAACACCACTTTCCATTAATTTGTATAGCAGACCCTCATGAGTCAAAATCGTTTTGAAAATCGACAAGGCTTTGCCTTTGTTTGTCAATTGTCAATCTCTCACACTCTCTCTCCCTCCCTTCCTCTCATTCTCTCTCTCCCTCCCTTCCTCTCATTCTCTCTCTCTCTCCCTTCCTCTCATTCTCTCTCTCCCTCCCTTCCTCTCATTCTCTCTCTCCCTCCCTTCCTCTCATTCTCTCTCCCTCCCTTCCTCTCATTCTCTCTCCCTCCCTTCCTCTCATTCTCTCTCTCCCTCCCCTTCCTCTCATTCTCTCTCTCTCCCTTCCTCTCATTCTCTCTCCCTCCCTTCCTCTCATTCTCTCTCTCCCTCCCTTCCTCTCACACTCTCTCTCCCTCCCTTCCTCTCACACTCTCTCTCCCTCCCTTCCTCTCATTCTCTCTCTCCCTCCCTTCCTCTCATTCTCTCTCTCCCTCCCTTCCTCTCATTCTCTCTCTCCCTCCCTTCCTCTCATTCTCTCTCTCCCTCCCTTCCTCTCATTCTCTCTCTCCCTCCCTTCCTCTCATTCTCTCTCTCCCTCCCTTCCTCTCATTCTCTCTCCCTCACTTCCTCTCATTCTCTCTCTCCCTCCATTCCTTTCATTCTCTCTCTCCCTCTCTCTCCCTTCCTTCCTCTCATTCTCTCTCTCCCTCTCTCTCCCTTCCTTCCTCTCATTCTCTCTCTCCCTCCCTTCCTCTCATTCTCTCTCTCCCTCCCTTCCTCTCACTCTCTCTCTCCCTCCCTTCCTCTCATTCTCTCTCTCTCTCTCTCTCTCTCTTGTTCATATTCTCCATTTTGAGATGGGGTATTCCATCAAGTGAGAGATTGTCAGTTTAGTATTTTTCTCAGGGTAGAGAGAGTTTTTGTTGAGTGAAGTTGTGACTGAGCATCCCATCATGACTGCAGGGCTCAGCACTGACTGCAACTGTAACTCAGGGAACTGAGAACATTGAACAGGGAACTGAGAACATTGAACAGGGAACTGAGAACATTGAACAGGGAACTGAGAACAGGGAACTGAGAACATTGAACAGGGAACTGAGAACATTGAACAGGGAACTGAGAACATTGAACAGGGAACTGAGAACATTGAACAGGGAACTGAGAACATTGAACAGGGAACTGAGAACTGAGAAAATTGAACAGGGAACTGAGAACATTGAACAGGGAACTGAGAACATTGAACAGGGAATTGAGAACATTGAACAGGGAACTGAGAACTGAGAAAATTGAACAGGGAACTGAGAACATTGAACAGGGAATTGAGAACATTGAACAGGGAACTGAGAACATTGAACAGGGAACTGAGAACATTGAACAGGGAATTGAGAACATTGAACAGGGAACTGAGAACATTGAACAGGGAACTGAGAACTGAGAAAATTGAACAGGGAACTGAGAACATTGAACAGGGAACTGAGAACATTGAACAGGGAACTGAGAACAGGGAACTGAGAACATTGAACAGGGAACTGAGAACATTGAACAGGGAACTAAGAACATTGAACAGGGAACTGAGAACATTGAACAGGGAACTGAGAACATTGAACAGGGAACTAAGAACATTGAACAGGGAATTGAGAACATTGAACAGGGAACTGAGAACAGGGAACTGAGAACATTGAACAGGGAACTGAGAACATTGAACAGGGAACTAAGAACATTTAACAGGGAATTGAGAACATTGAACAGGGAACTGAGAACAGGGAACTGAGAACATTGAACAGGGAACTGAGAACATTGAACAGGGAACTGAGAACATTGAACAGGGAATTGAGAACATTGAACAGGGAACTGAGAACAGGGAACTGAGAACATTGAACAGGGAACTGAGAACATTGAACAGGGAACTAAGAACATTTAACAGGGAACTAAGAACATTGAACAGGGAATTGAGAACATTGAACAGGGAACTGAGAACATTGAACAGGGAACTGAGAACTGTGTCCCAAATGCCTCCCTATTTATTTAGCTACTTTGACCAAAACCCACTGCCCTCATAGGGCTCTGGTTAGGGCTCTGGTCAAAAGTAGGGTACTACGTAAAAAAAGGGTGCTGTTTGGGATACAGGCACTATTATTACTTCCTGTTTATAAGTAATTCAAACACGTCAGATAATCCTTATTAATTCATGGAGATAACCCTGCCATGTGGCACTAACTTGACAACTCCATCCCACTACAGTTTAAGAGCTAACATAGATTAATCCTTCATTTTGTCTTGCTGAGAGAGAGAGAGAGAGAGAGAGGGGTGTATGGTTAGCTAGAGAGAGAGACAGAGAGAGAGAGAGAGGGGTGTATGGTTCGAGAGAGAGAGAGAGAGACAGAGAGAGAGATAGAGGGGTGTATGGTTCGAGAGAGAGAGAGAGACAGAGAGAGAGAGATAGAGGGGTGTATGGTTAGCTAGAGAGAGAGACAGAGAGAGAGAGAGGGGTGTATGGTTAGAGAAAGAGAGAGAGATAGAGAGGTGTATGGTTAGCTAGAGAGAGAGAGAGATGGAGAGAAAGAGGGGGGTTACTGGTTAGCTAGAGAGAGAGAGAGAGAGAGAGAGAGAGAGAGAGGGGTGTATGGTTCGAGAGAGAGAGAGAGAGAGAGCGGTGTATGGTTAGCTAGAGAGAAAAGAGAGAGAGAGAGAGAGAGAGAAATCGAAAAAGAGAGAGGGGTTTATGGTTAGCTAGAGAAAGAGAGAGAGATAGAGAGGTGTATGGGTTCGAGAGAGAGAGAGAGAGAGAGAGGTGTATGGTTAGCTAGAGAGAAAGAGAGAGAGACAGAGAGAGAGATGTTAATGGTTAGCTAGAGAGAGAGAGAGAGAGAGAGAGAGAGAGAGAAATCAAAAAAGAGAGAGGGGTTAATGATTAGCTAGAGAGAGAGAGAGAGAGAGAGAGAGGGGGTGGATGGTTAGCTAGAGAGAGAGGGGGGTGTATGGTTAGCTAGAGAGGGGGTATATGGTTAGCCAGAGAGAGAGGGGGGTGTATGGTTAGCTAGAGAGGGGGGTGTATGGTTAGCCAGAGAGAGGGGGGTGTATGGTTAGCTAGAGAGAGGGGGTTGTGGTTAGCTAGAGAGAGGGGGATGTATGGTTAGCTAGAGAGAGGTGGGTGTATGGTTAGCTAGAGAGAGGGTGTTGTATGGTTAGCTAGAGAGAGGGTGGGTGTATGGTTAGCTAGAGAGAGGGGGTGTATGGTTAGCTAGAGAGAGGTGGGTGTATGGTTAGCTAGAGAGAGGGGGTGTGGTTAGCTAGAGAGAGAGGGGTGGTGTATGGTTAGCTAGAGAGAGGGGGTGTATGGTTAGCTAGAGAGAGGGGGTTGTTTGGTTAGCTAGAGAGAGGGTGTTGTATGGTTAGCTAGAGAGAGGGTGGGTGTATGGTTAGCTAGAGAGAGGGGGTGTATGGTTAGCTAGAGAGGGGGGGTGTATGGTTAGCTAGAGAGAGGGGGTGTATGGTTAGCTAGAGAGAGGGGGTGTATGGTTAGCTAGAGAGAGGGGGGTGTATGGTTAGCTAGAGAGAGGGTGGGTGTATGGTTAGCTAGAGAGAGGGGGGTGTATGGTTAGCTAGAGAGAGGAGGGGTGTATGGTTAGCTAGAAAGAGGGGCGGTGTATTGTTAGCTAGAGAGAGGGGGTGTATGGTTAGCTAGAGAGGGGGTGTATGGTTAGCTAGAGAGAGGAGGGGTGTATGGTTAGCTAGAAAGAGGGGCGGTGTATTGTTAGCTAGAGAGAGGGGGGTGTATGGTTAGCTAGAGAGAGGGGGGTGTATGGTTAGCTAGAGAGAGGGGGGTGTATGGTTATCTAGAGAGAGGGGGTGTATGGTTAGCTAGAGAGAGGGGTGGTGTATGGTTAGCTAGAGAGAGGGGGTGTATGGTTAGCTAGAGAGAGGGGGGTGTATGGTTAGCTAGAGAGAGTGGGGGGTGTATGGTTAGCTAGAGAGAGGGGGGGTGTATGGTTAGCTAGAGAGAGGGGAGGGTGTATGGTTAGCTAGAGAGAGGGGGTGTATGGTTAGCTAGAGAGAGGGGGGTGTATGGTTAGCTAGAGAGGGGGTGTATGGTTAGCTAGAGAGGGGGTGTATGGTTAGCTAGAGAGAGGGGGGTGTATGGTTAGCTAGAGAGAGGGGGGTGTATGGTTAGCTGGAGAGAGGGGGGGGGTGTATGGTTAGCTGGAGTTGCCATCTTGTGCATTTGTGTATAGTACCCTGTCAGTACATTGTCCTGTCTGTCTAATGTACAGTCTACCTGTTCTGTACCCTGTCAGTACATTCAGAAAGTATTCAGACCCCTTGACGTTTTTCACATTTTGCTACGTTACAGCCTTATTCTAAAATTGAAAAAAAAAACTGTTTTTTTTGCCAATTTATAAAACTTACAAAAGTTAAATATTTAAATATTCAGACCCTTTACTCAGTACTTTGTTGAAGCACCTTTGGCAGCGATTACAGCCTCGAGTCTTCTTGGGTATGACGCTACAAGCTTGGAACACCTTTATTTGGGGAGTTTCTCCCATTCTTCTCTGCAGATCCTCTCAAGCTCTGTCAGGTTGGATGGGGAGCTTCACTGCAAGTTTTCATCAAGGATCTGTCTGTACTTTGCTCCATTCATCTTTCTCTCGACCCTGACTGGCCTGCCAGTCCCTGCCGTTGGAAAATATCACCTTAGCATGATGCTACCACCACCATGCTTCACTGTAGGGATGGTGCCAGGTTTCCTCCAGACGTGACGCTTGGCATTCAGGCCAAAGAGTTTAATTTTGGTTTCAGACCAGATAATCTTGTTTCTCATTGTCTGTGAGTACTTTAGGTGCCTTTTGGCAAACTCCAAGCAGGCTGTCATGTGCCTTTTACTGAGGAGTGGATTCTGTCTGGCCACTTTACCATAAAGGCCTGATTGGTGGAGTGCTGCAGAGATGGTTGTCCCTCTGGAAGGTTCTCCCATCTCCAAAGAGGAACTCTGGAGCTCTGTCAGTGACCATTGGGTTCTTGGTCACCTCCCTGACCAAGGCCCTTCTCCCCCGATTGCTCAGTTTGGCCGGGTGGCCAGCTCTAGGAAGATTCTTGGTGGTTCCAAACTTCTTCCATTTATGAATGATGAGATTAACTCATATCCTTCTCCAGATCTGTACCTCTCTACAACCCTGTCTCAGAGCTCTACGGACAAGTCCTTTGACCTCATGGCCTGGTTTTTGCTCTGACATGCACTGTCAACTGTGGTACCTTTATATAGACAGGTGTGTGCCTTTCCAAATCATGTCCAATCAATTGAATTTACCACAGGTGGACCCCAATCAAGATGTAGAAACATCTCAAGGATGATCAATGGAAACAGGAAGCACCTGAACTCAATTTCGAGTCTCATAGCAAAGGGTCTGAATACTTCTGTAAATCAGGCCATTATGGGGATTGTGTGTAGATTGATGAGGAACATAAAATTCATTTAATCGATTTTAGAACAAGGCTGTAACAAAATGTAGAATATGGGAAGGGGTCTGAATACTTTCTGAATGTGCTGTATGTATGTGTTGTGTGTGTGAGCGGATGGGAGGGGGAGTTGCGTGATGGCATTTGGATCTTCACCCAGAGGGCCTGTCTCTCTGCATCAGGCCTGAACATGACTCACACACCCCTGGTCTCCTGCAGCTTGCTAGTTACCCAGGAAGAGAGAGTTTGTGTGTGTGTGTGTGTGTGTGTGTGTGTGTGTGTGTGTGTGTGTGTGTGTGTGTGTGTGTGTGTGTGTGTGTGTGTGTGTGTGTGTGTGTGTGTGTGTGTGTGTGTGTGTGTGTGTGTGTGTGTGTGTGTGTGTGTGTGTGTGTGTGTGTGTGTGTGTGCGCACATGTGTGAAGGGAAGACACGGGTGCCCCAGGTCCTTGCCTGTCTGTCTGCAGAGCCCTGAAATGTGTTGATGCCAAGGAAGGGAGAGAGAGAGAGAGAGGAGAGAGAGAGAGAGAGAGAGAGAGGTAGAGAGAGAGAGGTAGAGAGAGAGAGAGGTAGAGAGAGAGAGGTAGAGAGAGGTAGAGAGAGGTAGAGAGAGGTAGAGAGAGGTAGAGGTAGGTAGAGGTAGAGAGGTAGAGAGGTAGAGAGAGAGGTAGAGAGAGGTAGAGGTAGAGGTAGAGGTAGAGGTAGAGGTAGAGGTAGAGAGAGAGAGAGAGAGAGAGAGAGAGAGATGGTGTATGTGTTTATGATGGTGTTGTTTTAAACTGAACATCTAACAGTCCTGTGATTATGGTGTGGAGAGACAATCTCGTAGGAATATTGTTTTCCTCGAAGTGGGAGAACAAAGTCTTAGTTGGTCTGTTTGTACACGTCTATGTTCCCAGTAAATTTTTACCAAACCCCTAACCCTGACCCTAACCCCTAACCCTGA
>NC_056442.1:61287742-61300242 GCF_018296145.1 Oncorhynchus tshawytscha | reverse complement strand
TCTCTCTCTCTCTCTGTATATATATATATATTATTTTCTCTGTCTTCTCTCTCTTTGTCCCTGGTTTTATATCTTAGAGCAGGGAAAGAAGAATGTTATGCATTTTTCACAAATGACACATTTTCCAGGACCTAGTGACTCCTGTCTCTTCCAGTAAATGTGTATAGTATATAAACCTGTTCAGTAAGGTGTTTCTGGGATGTTGACGGACACTATAGGCTATAACAACGTATCGTCAGGGAGGTATTCCAACTAAACAGGCTAACCCACCCCGGTGTTTGTGTTGTTCTCCCACTGGGTGTGTAAGCTACTAGTTGGTAGTTGTCGCCGACAGCATTAGAAAGAAAACAGGACGTCCGTCCCAAATGACACCCTATTCCCTACAGGTCACTAGTAGCGCACTAGTAGGCTACACATGGAATTGGGCACCATGTGGGACGGACCCTGAGAGACTCCCCTGTTATTATTAATGAACTCAACTCAATGAAAGCCTTCTCTCCTCCATGCAACTCTGATGTCACTTCCTTTGTGTGTAATCCTTTAGTGGAGTAAAAATCTGCTTGGTTGATCTGCCTCTGGTAAAGTCTCTGAAATATTAATGCAGGGAAGAGATAGAGTAGGGCTGCGTCCCCAATGCCCTATTCTCTACATACATCCCTATTGGCCTTGGTCAAAAGTAGTGCGCTGTGAGGAAAATAGTGTCATTTAGGATGCAGTCTAGATCTGAGGCAGCTCTCCAAGGATTCTGTTTCTGAGGAGGGTCGACCTTCTACTAATCACATGCAGATCTGACATGGAGATGTGTTTTGTTTTGAATAACGTACTGAGTATACAAACCATCATAGCTCAGTTCAGCCTCTACCAATTAGAACAGATCCCAGTTCAGCCTCTACCAATTAGATCAGATCCCTGTTCAGCCTCTACCAATTAGAACATATCCCTGTTCAGCCTCTACCAATTAGATCAGATCCCTGTTCAGTCTCTACCAATTAGATCAGATCCCTGTTCAGTCTCTACCAATTAGATCAGATCCCTGTTCAGTCTCTACCAATTAGATCAGATCCCTGTTCAGCCTCTACCAATTAGATCAGATCCCTGTTCAGCCTCTATCAGATCCCTGTTCAGCCTCTACCAATTAGATCAGATCCCTGTTCAGCCTCTACCAATTAGATCAGATCCCTGTTCAGCCTCTACCAATTAGAACAGATCCCTGTTCAGCCTCTACCAATTAGAACAGATCCCTGTTCAGCCTCTACCAATTAGAACAGATCCCGTTCAGGTTAGTTCAGGTTAATATTGTCTGAAGAACACACTCTCCCTTGACACACCCTTGTTCGCTGAAAGGCATTTATGTGTTATTGCAGTTGGTGGAACAATCTCTTTTCTTGTTGACGTGGTCGAAGGTCTGACTGTCTCCCTGACTGTAACTCACATTGACACTGGGTCACTGTCTAGTATGGCAAGTACAGGACTTATTGGACTTTCTCATGTCTGGTCTGTTTTTCATGTGTCACCAAGGGTGCTGTTGACTGTCAATGAGAATACTAACATCTGTAGATGCCATTGAGTGTCAATGAGAATACTAACATGTGTAGATGCTATTGAGTGTCAATGAGAATGAGAATACTAACATGTGTTTTTTCTCTCCTCCTCTTCCTCATGTGGTGTTGTTGCTGCCCTCCTCTTCCTCTTCAATAGGTAATGTGCTAACTTTATTCATTAATATATCATGCCCTCACTCATTCATACAGACTAGAGACTGAAGATTTCATCTGAAGGTATACGGTACATTCGGAAAATGTTATTTTGAAGGGGATCCACATACTATTTTATATATATATATATATATATATATATATATATATATATATATATATATATATATATATATATATATATATATATATATATATATATATATATATATATATATATATATATATATATATATATATATAGTGCATTTGGAAAGTATTCAGACCCTTGACTTTTTCCACATGTTGTTACGTTACAGCCTTATTCTAAAATCTATTAAATACATTGTTTCCCTCATCAATCTACACACAATACCCCATAATGACATCACAATACCCCATAATGACATCACAATACCCCATCATGACATCACAATACCCCATAACGACATCACAATACCCCATAATGACATCACAATACCCCATAATGACATCACAATACCCCATCATGACATCACAATACCCCATAATGACATCACAATACCCCATAATGACATCACATTACCCCATCATGACATCACAATACCCCATAATGACATCACAATACCCCATAATGACATCACAATACCCCATAATGACATCACAATACCCCATAATGACATCATATTACCCCATCATGACATCACAATACCCCATAATGACATCACATTACCCCATAATGACATCACATTACCCCATCATGACATCACAATACCCCATAATGACATCACAATACCCCATAATGACATCACAATACCCCATAATGACATCACAATACCCCATAATGACATCACATTACCCCATCATGACATCACAATACCCCATAATGACATCACAATACCCCATAATGACATCACATTACCCCATCATGACATCACAATACCCCATAATGACATCACATTACCCCATAATGACATCACATTACCCCATCATGACATCACAATACCCCATAATGACATCACAATACCCCATAATGACATCACAATACCCCATAATGACATCACAATACCCCATAATGACATCACATTACCCCATCATGACATCACAATACCCCATAATGACATCACAATACCCCATAATGACATCACAATACCCCATAATGACATCACAATACCCCATAATGACATCACAATACCCCATAATGACATCACATTACCCCATCATGACATCACAATACCCCATAATGACATCACAATACCCCATAATGACATCACAATACCCCATAATGACATCACAATACCCCATAATGACATCACAATACCCCATAACGACATCACAATACCCCATAATGACATCACAATACCCCATAATGACATCACAATACCCCATAACGACATCACAATACCCCATAATGACATCACAATACCCCATAATGACATCACAATACCCCATAATGACATCACAATACCCCATAATGACAGCACAATACCCCATAATGACATCACAATACCCCATAATGACATCACAATACCCCATAATGACATCACAATACCCCATAATGACATCACAATACCCCATAATGACATCACAATACCCCATAATGACATCACATTACCCCATCATGACATCACAATACCCCATAATGACATCACAATACCCCATAATGACATCACAATACCCCATCATGACATCACAATACCCCATAATGACATCACATTACCCCATAATGACATCACAATACCCCATAATGACATCACAATACCCCATAATGACATCACATTACCCCATCATGACATCACAATACCCCATAATGACATCACATTACCCCATAATGACATCACATTACCCCATCATGACATCACAATACCCCATAATGACATCACAATACCCCATAATGACATCACAATACCCCATAATGACATCACAATACCCCATAATGACATCACATTACCCCATCATGACATCACAATACCCCATAATGACATCACAATACCCCATAATGACATCACATTACCCCATCATGACATCACAATACCCCATAATGACATCACATTACCCCATAATGACATCACATTACCCCATCATGACATCACAATACCCCATAATGACATCACAATACCCCATAATGACATCACAATACCCCATAATGACATCACAATACCCCATAATGACATCACATTACCCCATCATGACATCACAATACCCCATAATGACATCACAATACCCCATAATGACATCACAATACCCCATAATGACATCACAATACCCCATAATGACATCACATTACCCCATCATGACATCACAATACCCCATAATGACATCACATTACCCCATAATGACATCACATTACCCCATCATGACATCACAATACCCCATAATGACATCACAATACCCCATAATGACATCACAATACCCCATAATGACATCACAATACCCCATAATGACATCACATTACCCCATCATGACATCACAATACCCCATAATGACATCACAATACCCCATAATGACATCACATTACCCCATCATGACATCACAATACCCCATAATGACATCACATTACCCCATAATGACATCACAATACCCCATAATGACATCACAATACCCCATAATGACATCACATTACCCCATCATGACATCACAATACCCCATAATGACATCACAATACCTCATAATGACATCACAATACCCCATAATGACATCACAATACCCCATAATGACATCACAATACCCCATAATGACATCACAATACCCCATAATGACATCACAATACCCCATAATGACATCACAATACCCCATAATGACATCACAATACCCCATAATGACATCACAATACCCCATAATGACATCACAATACCCCATAACGACATCACAATACCCCATAATGACATCACAATACCCCATAATGACATCACAATACCCCATAACGACATCACAATACCCCATAATGACATCACAATACCCCATAATGACATCACAATACCCCATAATGACATCACAATACCCCATAATGACAGCACAATACCCCATAATGACATCACAATACCCCATAATGACATCACAATACCCCATAATGACATCACAATACCCCATAATGACATCACAATACCCCATAATGACATCACAATACCCCATAATGACATCACATTACCCCATCATGACATCACAATACCCCATAATGACATCACAATACCCCATAATGACATCACAATACCCCATCATGACATCACAATACCCCATAATGACATCACATTACCCCATAATGACATCACAATACCCCATAATGACATCACAATACCCCATAATGACATCACATTACCCCATCATGACATCACAATACCCCATAATGACATCACATTACCCCATAATGACATCACATTACCCCATCATGACATCACAATACCCCATAATGACATCACAATACCCCATAATGACATCACAATACCCCATAATGACATCACAATACCCCATAATGACATCACATTACCCCATCATGACATCACAATACCCCATAATGACATCACAATACCCCATAATGACATCACATTACCCCATCATGACATCACAATACCCCATAATGACATCACATTACCCCATAATGACATCACATTACCCCATCATGACATCACAATACCCCATAATGACATCACAATACCCCATAATGACATCACAATACCCCATAATGACATCACAATACCCCATAACGACATCACAATACCCCATAATGACATCACAATACCCCATAATGACATCACAATACCCCATAATGACATCACAATACCCCATAATGACAGCACAATACCCCATAATGACATCACAATACCCCATAATGACATCACAATACCCCATAATGACATCACAATACCCCATAATGACATCACAATACCCCATAATGACATCACATTACCCCATCATGACATCACAATACCCCATAATGACATCACAATACCCCATAATGACATCACAATACCCCATCATGACATCACAATACCCCATAATGACATCACATTACCCCATAATGACATCACAATACCCCATAATGACATCACAATACCCCATAATGACATCACATTACCCCATCATGACATCACAATACCCCATAATGACATCACATTACCCCATAATGACATCACATTACCCCATCATGACATCACAATACCCCATCATGACATCACAATACCCCATAATGACATCACAATACCCCATAATGACATCACAATACCCCATAATGACATCACAATACCCCATAATGACATCACATTACCCCATCATGACATCACAATACCCCATAATGACATCACAATACCCCATAATGACATCACATTACCCCATCATGACATCACAATACCCCATAATGACATCACATTACCCCATAATGACATCACATTACCCCATCATGACATCACAATACCCCATAATGACATCACAATACCCCATAATGACATCACAATACCCCATAATGACATCACAATACCCCATAATGACATCACATTACCCCATCATGACATCACAATACCCCATAATGACATCACAATACCCCATAATGACATCACAATACCCCATAATGACATCACATTACCCCATCATGACATCACAATACCCCATAATGACATCACATTACCCCATAATGACATCACATTACCCCATCATGACATCACAATACCCCATAATGACATCACAATACCCCATAATGACATCACAATACCCCATAATGACATCACAATACCCCATAATGACATCACATTACCCCATCATGACATCACAATACCCCATAATGACATCACAATACCCCATAATGACATCACATTACCCCATCATGACATCACAATACCCCATAATGACATCACATTACCCCATAATGACATCACATTACCCCATCATGACATCACAATACCCCATAATGACATCACAATACCCCATAATGACATCACAATACCCCATAATGACATCACAATACCCCATAATGACATCACATTACCCCATCATGACATCACAATACCCCATAATGACATCACAATACCCCATAATGACATCACAATACCCCATAATGACATCACAATACCCCATAATGACATCACAATACCCCATAATGACATCACATTACCCCATCATGACATCACAATACCCCATAATGACATCACAATACCCCATAATGACATCACAATACCCCATAATGACATCACAATACCCCATAATGACATCACAATACCCCATAACGACATCACAATACCCCATAATGACATCACAATACCCCATAATGACATCACAATACCCCATAACGACATCACAATACCCCATAATGACATCACAATACCCCATAATGACATCACAATACCCCATAATGACATCACAATACCCCATAACGACATCACAATACCCCATAACGACATCACAATACCCCATAATGACAAAAACAGGTTTTGATAAATCTTTGGAAATTCCTAAATTAATAAAAAAGAAGAAGGAATTATCACATTTACATAAATATTCAGACCCTTTACTCAGTACTTTGTTGAAGTACCTTTGGCAGTGATTACAGCATTGAGTCTCCTTGGGTATGATGCTACAAGCTTGGCACCCCTGTATTTGGGGAGTTTCTCCCATTCTTTTCTGCAGATCCTCTCAAGCTCTGTCAGGTTGGATGGGGAACGTCACTGCACAGCTATTTTCAGGTCTCTCCAGAGATGTTAGATCAGGTTCAAGTCCGGGTGCTGGCTGGGCCACTCAAGGACATTCAGAGACTTGTCCTGAAGCCTCTCCTGCGTTGCTGTGGCTGTGTGCTTAGGGTCGTTGACCTGTTGGAAGGTGAACCTTCGCCCCAGTCTGAGGTCCTGAATGCTCTGGAGCAGGTTTTCATCAAGGATCTCTCTGTACTTTGCTCCGTTCATCTTTCCCTCGATCCTGACTAGTCTCCCAATCCCTGCCTCTGAAAAACATCCCAACAGCATGATTTGCCACCACCATGCTTCACTGTAGGGATGGTGTCAGGTTTCCTCCAGATGTGACGCTTGGCATTCAGGCCAACGAGTGAAATCTTGGTTTGATCAGACGGGAGTGTCCTTTAGGTGCCTTACGACAAACTTCAAGCGGGCTGTCATGTGCCTTTTACTGAGGAGTGGCTTCTGTCTGGCCGCTCTACCATAAAGGCCTGATTGGCAGAGTGCTGTAGAGATGGTTGTCATTCCCGAAATGTTCTCCCATTTCAATAGAGGAACTCTGGAACTCTGTCAGAGTGACCATCGGGTTCTTGGTCACCTTCCTGACGTCTTCCATTCAAGAATGATGGAAGCCACTGTGTTTTTGGGGACCTTCAATGCTGCAGAAATGTTTTGGTACCCTTCCCCAGATCTGTGCCTCGACTCAATCCTGTCTTGGCGCTCAACCTCATGACTTGGTTTTTGCTCTGACATGCACTGTGTGCTGTGTGCCTTTCCAAATCATGTCCAATCAATTGAATTTATGACAGGTTGACTCCAATCAAGATGTAGAATAATCTCAAGGATGATCAATGGAAACAGGATGCACCTGATCTCAATTTCGAGTCTCATAACAAAGGGTCTGAATACTTATGTAAATAAGGTATTTATTATTTTTTATAAATTGGCAAACATTTCTAAAAGCCTGTTCTCACTTTGTCATAAAGTATTGTGTGTAATTTTTTTTGGAATAATACATTTTAAATTTTAATTTAATTTTAAATAAATAATAAAATAATAAAAATGTGGGAAAGTAAAAGGGTCTGAATACTTTCTGAGTATTTCTGAGTACATACTACTGCATGTAGAATCAGTCTGCTCTAGGGGCCCTGGTCAAAGACCTGCACTATGAAGGGAATAGGGCCCTGGTCAAAGACCTGCACTATGAAGGGAATAGGGCCCTGGTCAAAGACCTGCACTATGACGGGAATAGGGCCCTGGTCAAAGACCTGCACTATGAAGGGAATAGGGCCCTGGTCAAAGACCTGCACTATGAAGGGAATAGGGCCCTGGTCAAAGACCTGCACTATGACGGGAATAGGGGACCTGATCAAAGACCTGGGCCCCCTATTCCCTTTGTGTTACAGTACGTTATGTTACAATACATTATGTCTGGTACATTATGTAACAGTACATTATGTAACAGTACATTATGTAACAGTACATTATGTAACAGTACATTATGTAACAGTACATTTTGGCATGGTACATTATGTCCGGTACATTATGTAACAGCACAATATATCATGGCACATTTTACAGCGGCACATTAGGGTACATAACATTACACCCGGGACATAATGGCATGGTACATTATACTCGGAACATTATGACATGGTACATTATACTCAGAACATTATGACATGGTACATTATACCCGGCACATTATGACATGGTACATTATACCCGGAACATTATGACATGGCACATTATACCCGGAACATTATGACATGGTACATTATACCCGGAACATTATGGCATGGTACATTATACCCGGCACATTATGACACGGCACATTATGTCTGGCACATAATAGCATGGTACATTATAACATGGTACATTATGGCACGGTACATTATGGCATGGTGCAGTATGCCCGGTACATTATGATATGGCACATTATGTCTGGCACATAATAACATGGTACATTATGAAATGGTACATTATGCCCGGAACATAATAACATGGCACATTATGTCTGGCACATAATAACACGGTACATTATGACATGGTACATTATGGCACGGTACATTATGTCCGGTACAATATGACATGGTACATTATGCCCGGTACATTATGTCCGGTACACTATGGCATGGTACATTATGCCCGGTACATTATGTCCGGTACAATATGACATGGTACATTATGCCCGGTACATTATGCCCGATACAATATGACATGGTACATTATGGCACGGTACATTATGACATGGTACATTATGTCATGGTACATTGTGACATGGTACATTATGCCCGGTACATTATGCCACGGTACATTATGGCACGGTACAGTATGACATGGTACAATATGACACGGTACATTATGCCCGGTACATTATGACATGGTACATTATGCCCGGTACATTATGACATGGTACATTATGCCACGGTACATTATGTCTGGTATATTTGGACCTAGGTTACCCTGTGAGAATCAACTAACTAAATTCCATATGAAATCTCCTCCCCCTCAATGCATGCCACTCAGCTAAAGTTAACCATGTATCCAAATGACTAGGACAAACACCAGCTCCCATCTCAAATAGAACCCTATTCCCTATATAGGGCCCTATGGGCCTGGGCAGATGTAGTGCACTAGATAGGGTATAGGCTGCCTTTCTGGACATATACATTTTCTCTTTCACTAGTGTGGTGAAGGAGTGGAGCTGAGCTTTGACTCACAATTAGACAATCAGAGGAGACAGACAGACAGGATGTAAACCTGACACTATACTTGGGAGGGAGGGGACACCATGGAGAGAGAGACCTCTGTATTAATCAGGGTTTGTTGTTCAAATATAAAACTAAGGAGAACAGACATTTATTTTACACAGACATTTAAAGGCAGACAGTTGGACAGAGAGACAGACATTTAAAGGCAGACAGTTGGACAGAGAGACAGACATTTAAAGGCAGACAGTTGGACAGAGAGACAGACATTTAAAGGCAGACAGAGAGACAGACATTTAAAGGCAGACAGTTGGACAGAGAGACAGACATTTAAAGGCAGACAGTTGGACAGAGAGACAGACATTTAAAGGCAGACAGTTGGACAGAGAGAGACATTTAAAGGCAGACATTTAAAGGCAGAGTTGGACAGAGAGACATTTAAAGGCAGACAGTTGGACAGAGAGACAGACATTTAAAGGCAGACAGTTGGACAGAGAGACAGACATTTAAAGGCAGACAGTTGGACAGAGAGACAGACAAAGGCAGACAGTTGGACAGAGAGACAGACATTTAAAGGCAGACAGTTGCTCAGAGAGACAGACATTTAAAGGCAGACAGTTGGACAGAGAGACAGCCATTTTAAAGGCAGACAGTTGGACAGAGAGACAGACATTTTAAAGGCAGACAGTTGGACAGAGAGACAGACATTTAAAGGCAGACAGTTGGACAGAGAGACAGACATTTTAAAGGCAGACAGTTGCTCAGAGAGACAGACATTTAAAGGCAGACAGTTGGACAGAGAAACAGACATTTAAAGGCAGACAGTTGCTCAGAGAGACAGACATTTAAAGGCAGACAGTTGGACAGAGAGACAGACATTTAAAGGCAGACAGTTGGACAGAGAGACAGACATTTAAAGGCAGACAGTTGCTCAGAGAGACAGACATTTAAAGGCAGACAGTTGGACAGAGAGACAGACATTTTAAAGGCAGACAGTTGCTCAGAGAGACAGACATTTAAAGGCAGACAGTTGGACAGAGAGACAGACATTTAAAGGCAGACAGTTGCTCAGAGAGACAGACATTTAAAGGCAGACAGTTGGACAGAGAGACAGACATTTAAAGGCAGACAGTTGCTCAGAGAGACAGACATTTAAAGGCAGACAGTTGCTGGACAGAGAGACAGACATTTAAAGGCAGACAGTTGCTCAGAGAGACAGACATTTAAAGGCAGACAGTTGGACAGAGAGACAGACATTTAAAGGCAGACAGTTGCTCAGAGAGACAGACATTTAAAGGCAGACAGTTGGACAGAGAGACAGCCATTTTAAAGGCAGACAGTTGGACAGAGAGACAGACATTTTAAAGGCAGACAGTTGGACAGAGAGACAGACATTTAAAGGCAGACAGTTGGACAGAGAGACAGACATTTAAAGGGACAGACAGTTGACAGAGAGACAGACAGAGAGACAGACATTTAAAGGCAGACAGTTGGACAGAGAGACAGACATTTAAAGGCAGACAGTTGGAGTTGGACAGAGAGACAGACATTTAAAGGCAGACAGTTGGACAGAGAGACAGACATTTAAAGGCAGACAGTTGGACAGAGAGACAGACATTTTAAAGGCAGACAGTTGGACAGAGAAACAGACATTTAAAGGCAGACAGTTGCTCAGAGAGACAGACATTTAAAGGCAGACAGTTGGACAGAGAAACAGACATTTTAAAGGCAGACAGTTGCTCAGAGAGACAGACATTTAAAGGCAGACAGTTGGACAGAGAAACAGACATTTAAAGGCAGACAGTTGCTCAGAGACAGACATTTAAAGGCAGACAGTTGGACAGAGAGACAGACATTTAAAGGCAGACAGTTGGACAGAGAGACAGACATTTTAAAGGCAGACAGTTGGACAGAGAGACAGACATTTAAAGGCAGACAGTTGCTCAGAGAGACAGACATTTAAAGGCAGACAGTTGGACAGAGAAACAGACATTTAAAGGCAGACAGTTGCTCAGAGAGACAGACATTTAAAGGCAGGGTTGTATTGTTTGGTACAACAATTGACCGGACAATAAGAGCTGAGGTCAGACTGAATTTGATTTAACCTAGTAACTAGGAGATGTACACAGATCAGTGTATAATGTTCTGGACTGTCTTGTCGTCATGGTTTCATAGGTAATCAGCCATGTGCATCTACCTCACCCCTTTTCCACCTGTTTCCTAATACCTGTGACACATGGATTTGGTGTGAACATCCAAGACCTGTGAAAGAGCTGTGTTGAATAGAAGGGATGACTTGTATGGTCCGTGTCTGAGATTGTCAGTCAGCCAGCCAGAGCTTTTACACTGCTTAATGGCCTATTTTATCCAGCCTCTGGTGTGAAGGGATGTACGAGTGTGTGTGTAGTGTGTGTGTGTGTATAGTGTGTGTGTGTGTAGTGTGTGTAGTGTGTCTAGTGTGT
>NC_056442.1:61270242-61280242 GCF_018296145.1 Oncorhynchus tshawytscha | reverse complement strand
TGATGTTTAGTTACCTGTGGCGCTGATGTTTAGTTACCTGTGGTGCTGATGTTTAGTTACCTGTGGTGCTGATGTTTAGTTACCTGTGGTGCTGATGTTTAGTTACCTGTGGTGCTGATGTTTAGTTACCTGTGGCGCTGATGTTTATGCCGAGGTATGTATAGTTACCTGTGTGCTCTATGGCAACTGTGTCTAGACAGAATTTATATTTGTCCTGGCAACTGGACCTTTTCAGGAACACCAATATTTTGTTTTACTAAGGTTTACTGTCAGGGATCTGTCTGTCTGTCTGTCTCTCTCTTTGTTTCTCTGTCTCTCTCTGTCTCTGTCTCGAGGCTAGGAGGGAAACACACACACTCCTCTTCCCAGGCCAGAAGGGAATGACAACACGGGCGAGGTGACATCACAGCTGTTTAACCTGTTTAACTTTGTGGTAATAATTAATCAGGTGGACCAGACCTGACAGGGTTAATACCTGTACTCAGGTAGACCAGACAGGGTTAATACCTGTACTCAGGTAGACCAGACAGGGTTAATACCTGTACTCAGGTAGACCAGACAGGGTTAATACCTGTACTCAGGTAAACCAGACAGGGTTAATACCTGTACTCAGGTAGACCTGACAGGGTTAATACCTGTACTCAGGTAAACCAGACAGGGTTAATACCTGTACTCAGGTAGACCTGACAGGGTTAATACCTGTACTCAGGTAAACCAGACAGGGTTAATACCTGTACTCAGGTAGACCTGACAGGGTTAATACCTGTACTCAGGTAGACCAGACCTGACAGGGTTAATACCTGTACTCAGGTAGACCAGACAGGGTTAATACCTGTACTCAGGTAGACCAGACAGGGTTAATACCTGTACTCAGGTAAACCAGACAGGGTTAATACCTGTACTCAGGTAGACCAGACAGGGTTAATACCTGTACTCAGGTAGACCAGACAGGGTTAATACCTGTACTCAGGTAAACCAGACAGGGTTAATACCTGTACTCAGGTGACAGGGACCAGACCAGACAGGGTTAATACCTGTACTCAGGTAGACCAGTAAACCAGACAGGGTTAATACCTGACCAGACCTGACAGGGTTAATACCTGTACTCAGGTAGACCAGACCTGACAGGGGTAAACCAGACCAGGGTTAATACCTGTACTCAGGTAGACCAGACAGGGTTAATACCTGTACTCAGGTAGACCAGACCTGACAGGGTTAATACCTGTACTCAGGTAAACCAGACAGGGTTAATACCTGTACTCAGGTAGACCAGACCAGACAGGGTTAATACCTGTACTCAGGTAAACCAGACAGGGTTAATACCTGTACTCAGGTAGACCAGACCAGACAGGGTTAATACCTGTACTCAGGTAGACCAGACAGGGTTAATACCTGTACTCAGGTAGACCAGACAGGGTTAATACCTGTACTCAGGTAGACCAGACCAGACAGGGTTAATACCTGTACTCAGGTAGACCAGACAGGGTTAATACCTGTACTCAGGTAAACCAGACAGGGTTAATACCTGTACTCAGGTAGACCAGACCAGACAGGGTTAATACCTGTACTCAGGTAAACCAGACAGGGTTAATACCTGTACTCAGGTAGACCAGACCAGACAGGGTTAATACCTGTACTCAGGTAGACCAGACCTGACAGGGTTAATACCTATACTCAGGTAAACCAGACAGGGTTAATACCTGTACTCAGGTAGACCAGACCAGACAGGGTTAATACCTGTACTCAGGTAGACCAGACAGGGTTAATACCTGTACTCAGGTAGACCAGACAGGGTTAATACCTGTACACAGGTAGACCAGACCAGACAGGGTTAATACCTGTACTTAGGTAGACCAGACAGGGTTAATACCTGTACTCAGGTAGACCAGACCAGACAGGTTTAATACCTGTACTCAGGTAGACCAGACAGGGTTAATACCTGTACTCAGGTAGACCAGACAGGGTTAATACCTGTACTCAGGTAGACCAGACAGGGTTAATACCTGTACTCAGGTAGACCAGACCAGACAGGGTTAATACCTGTACTCAGGTAGACCAGACCAGACAGGGTTAACACCTGTACTCAGGTAGACCAGACCAGACAGGGTTAACACCTGTACTCAGGTAGACCAGACTGGGTTAAAACCTGTACTCAGGTAGACCAGACAGGGTTAATACCTGTACTCAGGTAGACCAGACAGGGTTAATACCTGTACTCAGGTAGACCAGACCAGACAGGGTTAACACCTGTACTCAGGTATTAAACCCATGGTTCGGTTCCGTTTCAGTTCAGCAGCATGATGTAAAGCCAACAGTTACTCTAGCTAATTTTAGTTTGTTTAAAACACTCCAAGGTGTTTGGTATTCCTGACTCCATGGATGATCATGACTCCATATAAGGCCTGACTCCATATAAGGCCTGACTCCATATAAGGCCTGACTCCATATAAGGCCTGACTCCATATAAGGCCTGACTCCATATAAGGCCCGACTCCATATAAGGCCCGACTCCATATAAGGATGGACTCCATATAAGGATGGACTCCATATAAGGATGGACTCCATATAAGGCCAGACTCCATATAGGCCAAGGCCAGACTCCATATAAGGCCCGACTCCATATAAGGCCCGACTCCATATAAGGCCCGACTCCATATAAGGCCCGACTCCTTATAAGGCCCGACTCCATATAAGGACTGACTCCATATAAGGCCTGACTCCATATAAGGCCTGACTCCCTGTAAGGCCTGACTCCATATAAGGCCTGACTCCATATAAGGCCTGACTCCATATAAGGCCTGACTCACTGTAAGGCCTGACTCCATATAAGGCCTGACTCCCTGTAAGGCCTGACTCCATATAAGGCCTGACTCCATATAAGGCCTGACTCCATATAAGGCCTGACTCCATATAAGGCCTGATGACAGCTCCATCAGGAATAACAACACTTTGTATTTTCTTCAATGAAAACACGATTAATCATGAACAACTCTAAAATAAAGTGAAAAAATAAAGTAAATGTGAAATCAATTTGTAAACATGGCTCAGACATTGTATAGGCCTATGCTATAATGTTTTCTTAACAAAGGGAGAAATATGCACACTTGTGTGATTCTGATAATGGTTTCTGTAGCACGGTTCTTCTCATGTCCCACTCCGGGTAATGTGATGGGCTGGGGTTATTAAATACATTTAGCAATTCCAGTTTACTGTCACTTCTTTACAGTCTGATGACAGTTTATCTGTGACTTCTTTACAGTCTGAGGACAGTTTATCTGTCACTTTACAGTCCGAGGACAGTTCATCTGTCACTTCTTTACAGTCTGAGGACAGTTTATCTGTCACTTCTTTACAGTCTGAGGACAGTTTATCTGTCACTTTACAGTCTGAGGACAGTTTATCTGTCACTTTACAGTCTGAGGACCGTTTATCTGTCACTTCTTTACAGTCTGAGGACAGTTTATCTGTCACTTTACAGTCTGAGGACCGTTTATCTGTCACTTTACAGTCTGAGGACAGTTTATCTGTCACTTTACAGTCTGAGGACAGTTTATCTGTCACTTTACAGTCTGAGGACCGTTTATCTGTCACTTTACAGTCTGAGGACCGTTTATCTGTCACTTTACAGTCTGAGGACCGTTTATCTGTCACTTTACAGTCTGAGGACAGTTTCAGTTGCACGGCAGGAAAACACATCTTTGAATGCCTATATTTAATGGCTTTCCAAAAGTTGATAGTGTTATTAAGATTTTCTTTTGTAGTTTCATAATAAAAGCTTGATTTACATTTTCTCTTCCACACGGTGCATTTGTTTCCTAGAGCCCTAATAGACTGCCAGTCAGCCTGGGAGGTACCAGTTCTGGTTCTGTGGTCTAACCCTAACCCAACCAAGGATTGTCTCTGCCTATAACCCAGTATTTCATGAGCACTGCTTGTTTGACACAGATGGTTGGGAAACAGTTTATGGAAATATATATGGAATGAGCAAAACGCTTTTTACCAGTCCCAGGCATTCAGTAGTAAAGCCTGTTCACAAAACTGCTAATGTTCTGTTTGATTGCTATTCAAGGGCGGATTTAGGGCTTTTCGTGTCACTTAAATCGTTTGTGAATATACCGATGGCCTGTAGCTGCCTTTATCAACGTGTTGCATTGCCCTTTTCTGGCAGCAGAGTTTAAGATAACCAGTCCCAGTTTATATGGCCCATGAGAACAATTCCATTATTTCCCCCCAGCTGTGCCACAGCTCTGCGAGATAATCTAGAGACTCAACCTTTGCCGATTGGGGTCTATAACATTCGGATACATCTTGGTTTACATCAGTTGACAGTTGCAACTTCACTGCTAAGAACTGCTTTGGTTGAGATAAAAACCATAAGGGCTGTAGCAACAAAGCTGCTTTAATGAACAGGGCCACACCTCCCCTTGTCTCTATCACTCCTGTACACATTATAACCAGCCAGACCAGTAGTCTGATGGAGACAGAGTTGGGAAGTCGTGTCTTAGACAGAACTAAAACGTCAGGTTCGACAGTTAGGAACCACTCGTCCACCATGTCCATCTAAGGAACCAAGCTTCTCCTATTGGTGTGCTTACGTCCTAGCGCTGATCTGTTTCTGAAGGTTGGAGTTAGAAGTTCATCCTTAGAGACACCGGACTGGGTTTGGATCAATGGTTTCTGATAATAATAACATACCTTCTGTTTACCCTGTACACAAATGACTTCACACACAACAACGAACTGAGGAGACTCTGCTATAGTCAGCTGTGTGATGAGAGGAGACTGCTATAGTCAGCTGTGTGATGAGAGGAGACTGCTATAGTCAGCTGTGTAATGAGGGGAGACTCTGCTATAGTCAGCTGTGTAATGAGGGGAGACTCTGCTATAGTCAGCTGTGTGATGAGAGGAGACTCTGCTGTAGTCAGCTGTGTGATGAGAGGAGACTGCTATAGTCAGCTGTGTGATGAGAGGAGAATCTGCTATAGTCAGCTGTGTGATGAGAGGAGACTGCTATAGTCAGCTGTGTGATGAGAGGGGAGACTCTGCTATAGTCAGCTGTGTGATGAGAGGGGAGACTCTGCTATAGTCAGCTGTGTGATGAGAGGAGACTGCTATAGTCAGCTGTGTGATGAGAGGGGGACTCTGCTATAGTCAGCTGTGTGATGAGGGGAGACTCTGCTATAGTCAGCTGTGTGATGAGAGGAGACTGCTATAGTCAGCTGTGTGATGAGAGGGGAGACTCTGCTGTAGCCAGCTGTGTGATGAGGGGAGACTCTGCTATAGTCAGCTGTGTGATGAGAGGAGAATCTGCTATAGTCAGCTGTGTGATGAGAGGAGACTGCTATAGTCAGCTGTGTGATGAGAGGAGACTGCTGTAGCCAGCTGTGTGATGAGGGGAGACTGCTATAGTCAGCTGTGTGATGAGAGGAGACTGCTATAGTCAGCTGTGTGATGAGAGGGGAGACTCTGCTGTAGTCAGCTGTGTGATGAGAGGGGAGACTCTGCTATAGTCAGCTGTGTGATGAGAGGAGACTGCTATAGTCAGCTGTGTGATGAGAGGAGACTGCTGTAGTCAGCTGTGTGATGAGAGGAGACTGCTGTAGTCAGCTGTGTGATGGGAGGAGACTGCTATAGACGTGTGATGAGAGGAGACTCTGCTATAGTCAGCTGTGTGATGAGAGGAGACTGCTATAGTCAGCTGTGTGATGAGGAGACTGCTATAGTCAGCCGTGTGATGAGAGGAGACTCTGCTATAGTCAGCTGTGTGATGAGAGGAGACTGCTATAGTCAGCTGTGTGATGAGAGGAGACTCTGCTATAGTCAGCTGTGTGATGAGGAGACTGCTGCATTATGTAGGTTGGTGGAAATGATCCAACCATTATGTAGGTTGGAGGAAATGGCCATCGACTGAGGATGATGGGTCTCCACTATGTAGAATAATACTAAACTACATTCATCAATCTGACTCCATTACCTGGTGAATGCTTGATAGTCAAGTCCAGTGGGTAGAGCTACTGTAGTGAGCCACCCGTCACCACTCACAAGACTATAAGATGCTCGAGTCGAAGTTTACCGTTATGCAATTTATTAAGAGGCTGAGGAACAAGGAGCTAATATCTGACAATCAATGTCCTGGCATTACATGATTGAGTTAACTCCCAGTATCTCCTATCGTCTAATTAACATCTCTTTCTAGGATCTAATAATCACCTCTCAACTCTGTTTGATAAGAGCACCACCACTGTGTAGCTCCTCTTTGGACGATGCCGTGAGACCAACAGAATAACACAGTATCTCTGTACCAGTAAATCTATAGCTGTTACCGAACCATGAATCACAGCTTTTCATGGACTCCTGAAACAATCCACACATGAATCTTTTAAAGCCAATTCAAAGTTTAATGAGTGGTCACACCTGTCCTGGTGTCAGTGACCCCAGGACCTCTGTGTGAATGTGTCTTCTAGGAGGTTGACACATGTAAGGTGTTTTTGACCCCTGTGATTGCCCACAAATGGTCAGCCAATCCAAACAATGTCGTAAATCGTGATAGTCATCACACTGTGCTCCCACACCAGCCAGTATCTAGTCTGAGTATGACCTTCTCTAATCTTCTCTACAACCAGCCAGTATCTACTCTGAGTATGACCTTCTCTAATCTCCTCTACAACCAGCCAGTATCTACTCTGAGTATCACCTTCTCTAATCTCCTCTACAACCAGCCAGTATCTAGTCTGAGTATGACCTTCGCTCCTTGAATACATGGGGTGATAGGGGGTTAGGGCCCCTTGAATACGTAGGGTGATAGGGGGTTAGGGCCCCATGAATACGTAGAGTGATAGGGGGTTAGGGCTCCTTGAATACGTAGGGTGATAGGGGGTTAGGGCCCCATGAATACGTAGGGTGATAGGGGTTAGGGCACCTTGAATACGTAGGGTGATAAGGGGTTAGGGCTCCTTGAATACGTAGGGTGATAGGGGGTTAGGGCTCCATGAATACATGGGGTGATAGGGGGTTGGGGCTCCTTGAATACGTAGGGTGATAGGGGTTAGGGCTCCTTGAATACATGGGGTGATAGGGGGTTAGGGCCCCATGAATACGTAGGGTGATAGGGGTTAGGGCTCCTTGAATACGTAGGGTGATAGGGGTTAGGGCTCCTTGAATACGTAGGGTGATAGGGGTTAGGGCCCCATGAATACGTAGGGTGATAGGGGTTAGGGCACCTTGAATACGTAGGGTGATAGGGGTTAGGGCTCCTTGAATACGTAGGGTGATAGGGGTTAGGGCACCTTGAATACGTAGGGTGATAGGGGTTAGGGCCCCATGAATATGTAGGGTGATAGGGGTTAGGGCTCCTTGAATACGTAGGGTGATAGGGGTTAGGGCTCCTTGAATACGTAGGGTGATAGGGGTTTAGGGCACCTTGAATACGTAGGGTGATAGGGGTTAGGGCTCCTTGAATACGTAGGGTGATAGGGGTTAGGGCACCTTGAATACGTAGGGTGATAGGGGTTAGGGCTCCTTGAATACGTAGGGTGATAGGGGTTAGGGCTCCTTGAATACGTAGGGTGATAGGGGTTAGGGCTCCTTGAATACGTAGGGTGATAGGGGTTAGGGCTCCTTGAATACGTAGGGTGATAGGGGTTAGGGCCCCATGAATACGTAGGGTGATAGGGGGTTAGGGCACCTTGAATACGTAGGGTGATAGGGGGTTAGGGCTCCTTGAATACGTAGGGTGATAGGGGGTTAGGGCACCTTGAATACGTAGGGTGATAGGGGTTAGGGCCCATGAATATGTAGGGTGATAGGGGTTAGGGCTCCTTGAATACGTAGGGTGATAGGGGTTAGGGCTCCTTGAATACGTAGGGTGATAGGGGTTTAGGGCACCTTGAATACGTAGGGTGATAGGGGTTAGGGCTCCTTGAATACGTAGGGTGATAGGGGGTTAGGGCACCTTGAATACGTAGGGTGATAGGGGGTTAGGGCTCCTTGAATACGTATGGTGATAGGGGTTAGGGCTCCTTGAATACGTAGGGTGATAGGGGGGGTTAGGGCTCCTTGAATACGTAGGGTGATAGGGGGTTAGGGCTCCTTGAATACGTAGGGTGATAGGGGTTAGGGCTCCTTGAATACGTAGGGTGCTGGGGGGGGTCTTTGAATACGTAGGGTGCTGGGGGTCCTTGAATACGTAGGGAGCTGGGGGTCCTTGAATACGTAGGGTGCTGGGGGCTCCGTGAATACGTAGGGTGCTGGGGGTCTTTGAATACGTAGGGTGCTGGGGGCTCCATGAATACGTAGGGTGCTGGGGGCTCCATGAATACGTAGGGTGCTGGGGGGCTCCATGAATACGTAGGGTGCTGGGGGTTCCATGAATACGTAGGGTGCTGGGGGGCTCCATGAATACGTAGGGTGCTGGGGGCTCCATGAATACGTAGGGTGCTGGGGGTCTTTGAATACGTAGGGTGATAGGGGTTAGGGCTCCTTGAATACGTAGGGTGCTGGGGGCTCCATGAATACGTAGGGTGCTGGGGGTCTTTGAATACGTAGGGTGCTGGGGGCTCTTTGAATACGTAGGGTGCTGGGGGGTCTTTGAATACGTAGGGTGATAGGGGGGGTCTTTGAATACGTAGGGTGCTGGGGGTCTTTGAATACGTAGGGTGCTGGGGGTCTTTGAATACGTAGGGTGATAGGGGGTCTTTGAATACGTAGGGTGCTGGGGGCTCCATGAATACGTAGGGTGCTGGGGGCTCCATGAATACGTAGGGTGCTGGGGGCTCCATGAATACGTAGGGTGCTGGGGGCTCCATGAATACGTAGGGTGCTGGGGGCTCCATTAACACGTAGGGTGCTGTGGGGGTCTTTGAATACGTAGGGTGATAGGGGGTTAGGGCTCCTTGAATACGTAGGGTGCTGGGGGCTCCATGAATACGTAGGGTGCTGGGGGGTCTTTGAATACGTAGGGTGCTGGGGGCTCTTTGAATACGTAGGGTGCTGGGGGGTCTTTGAATACGTAGGGTGCTGGGGGTCTTTGAATACGTATGGTGATAGGGGGTCTTTGAATACGTAGGGTGATAGGGGGTTAGGGCTCCTTGAATACGTAGGGTGATAGGGGTTAGGGCTCCTTGAATACGTAGGGTGCTGGGGGCTCCATGAATACGTAGGGTGCTGGGGGCTCCATGAATACGTAGGGTGATAGGGGGTTAGGGCACCTTGAATACGTAGGGTGATAGGGGGTTAGGGCTCCTTGAATACGTAGGGTGATGGGGGTTAGGGCACCTTGAATACGTAGGGTGATAGGGGGTTAGGGCCCCATGAATATGTAGGGTGATAGGGGTTAGGGCTCCTTGAATACGTAGGGTGATAGGGGGGCTCCTTGAATACGTAGGGTGATAGGGGTTTAGGGCACCTTGAACACGTAGGGTGATAGGGGTTAGGGCTCCTTGAATACGTAGGGTGATAGGGGGTTAGGGCACCTTGAATACGTAGGGTGATAGGGGGTTAGGGCTCCTTGAATACGTATGGTGATAGGGGTTAGGGCCCTTGAATACGTAGGGTGATAGGGGGTTAGGGCTCCTTGAATACGTAGGGTGATAGGGGTTAGGGCTCCTTGAATACGTAGGGTGATAGGGGGTTAGGGCTCCTTGAATACGTAGGGTGCTGGGGGTCTTTGAATACGTAGGGTGCTGGGGGTCCTTGAATACGTAGGGAGCTGGGGGTCCTTGAATACGTAGGGTGCTGGGGGCTCCGTGAATACGTAGGGTGCTGGGGGGTCTTTGAATACGTAGGGTGCTGGGGGCTCCATGAATACGTAGGGTGCTGGGGGCTCCATGAATACGTAGGGTGCTAGGGGGCTCCATGAATACGTAGGGTGCTGGGGGTTCCATGAATACGTAGGGTGCTGGGGGGCTCCATGAATACGTAGGGTGCTGGGGGGGCTCCATGAATACGTAGGGTGCTGGGGGTCTTTGAATACGTAGGGTGATAGGGGTTAGGGCTCCTTGAA
>NC_056442.1:61150242-61265242 GCF_018296145.1 Oncorhynchus tshawytscha | reverse complement strand
CTGGTTAATATAGCTCTAACAGGGGCTGGTCTGGTTAATATAGCTCCATGCCAGGGGATGGTCTGGTTAATATAGCTCCATGACAGGGGATGGTCTGGTTAATATAGCTCCATGACAGGGGATGGTCTGGTTAATATAGCTCCATGCCAGGGGATGGTCTGGTTAATATAGCTCTAACAGGGGATGGTCTGGTTAATATAGCTCCATGACAGGGGATGGTCTGGTTAATATAGCTCCATGACAGGGGATGGTCTGGTTAATATAGCTCCATGCCAGGGGATGGTCTGGTTAATATAGCTCCATGCCAGGGGATGGTCTGGTTAATATAGCTCTGTGCCAGGGGATGGTCTGGTTAATATAGCTCCATGACAGGGGATGGTCTGGTTAATATAGCTCCATGACTGGGGATGGTCTGGTTAATATAGCTCCATGACAGGGGATGGTCTGGTTAATATAGCTCCATGCCAGGGGATGGTCTGGTTAATATAGCTCCATGCCAGGGGATGGTCTGGTTAATATAGCTCTGTGCCAGGGGATGGTCTGGTTAATATAGCTCCATGACAGGGGATGGTCTGGTTAATATAGCTCCATGACTGGGGATGGTCTGGTTAATATAGCTCCATGACAGGGGATGGTCTGGTTAATATAGCTCCATGACAGGGGATGGTCTGGTTAATATAGCTCCATGACAGGGGATGGTCTGGTTAATATAGCTCCATGCCAGGGGATGGTCTGGTTAATATAGCACTGTGCCAGGGGATGGTCTGGTTAATATAGCTCCATGACAGGGGATGGTCTGGTTAATATAGCTCCATGCCAGGGGATGGTCTGGTTAATATAGCTCCATGACAGGGGATGGTCTGGTTAATATAGCTCCATGACAGGGGATGTTCTGGTTAATATAGCTCCATGACAGGGGATGGTCTGGTTAATATAGCTCCATGACAGGGGATGGTCTGGTTAATATAGCACTGTGCCAGGGGATGGTCTGGTTAATATAGCTCCATGACAGGGGATGGTCTGGTTAATATAGCTCCATGCCAGGGGATGGTCTGGTTAATATAGCTCCATGACAGGGGATGGTCTGGTTAATATAGCTCCATGACAGGGGATGGTCTGGTTAATATAGCTCCATGCCAGGGGATGGTCTGGTTAATATAGCTCCATGACAGGGGATGGTCTGGTTAATATAGCTCCATGCCAGGGGCTGGTCTGGTTAATATAGCTCCATGCCAGGGGATGGTCTGGTTAATATAGCTCCATGCCAGGGGATGGTCTGGTTAATATAGCTCCATGCCAGGGGATGGTCTGGTTAATATAGCTCCATGCCAGGGGATGGTCTGGTTAATATAGCTCCATGACAGGGGATGGTCTGGTTAATATAGCTCCATGCCAGGGGATGGTCTGGTTAATATAGCTCCATGACAGGGGATGGTCTGGTTAATATAGCTCCATGACAGGGGATGGGATGGTCTGGTTAATATAGCTCCATGACAGGGGATGGTCTGGTTAATATAGCTCCATGACAGGGGATGGTCTGGTTAATATAGCTCCAGTCAGCAAAACGTGTCTCTGGATTGTCCACGAGGAACTTATTTTTGAACTCTTTTCGTGCTTCTCATCTTTTACATCCAGAGGGTATTGTATTGTAATGACCTCTGAACAGAGGGAGGAGGCTTCAAAGGCCCCTGCATTTGGGTGGGGGAGGCTGTGAAACTCTCCTGCCATTGTTGTCTGGGGCTTTGACACCTCTCACTTCACACCTCAGTGTTAATTGAAGTTGCAGTCAGATCTGTTCTGTCCTAACGAGCTTGGTAGCCTGAACTTAGCATTCAGTCCTTATCAAGTAAATATGCCATTGTGATTGAATTTTCTTCTTGGCTTTAAAAGTAGGTTTCGACTAAACATTATTCTCTCAGTTCCAGGTTGGATGGTGTTTTCAGGGTCCAGGTTGGTTGATGTTTTCAGGGTCCAGGTTGGTTGATGTTTTCAGGGTCCAGGTTGGATGGTGTTTTCAGGGTCCAGCTTGGATGGTGTTTTCAGGGTCCAGGTTGGTTGGTGTTTTCAGGGTCCAGGTTGGTTGATGTTTTCAGGGTCCAGGTTGGTTGGTGTTTTCAGGGTCCAGGTTGGTTGGTGTTTTCAGGGTCCAGGTTGGTTGGTGTTTTCAGGGTCCAGGTTGGTTGGTGTTTTCAGGGTCCAGGTTGGTTGGTGTTTTCAGGGACCAGGTTGGTTGGTGTTTTCAGGGTCCAGGTTGGATGGTCTTTTCAGGGTCCAGGTTGGATGGTGTTTTCAGGGACCAGGTTGGATGGTGTTTTCAGGGTCCAGGTTGGATGGTCTTTTCAGGGTCCAGGTTGGATGGTGTTTTCAGGGACCAGGTAGGATGGTGTTTTCAGGGTCCAGGTTGGATGGTGTTTTCAGGGTCCAGGTAGGATGGTGTTTTCAGGGTCCAGGTAGGATGGTGTTTTCAGGGTCCAGGTTGGATGGTGTTTTCAGGGACCAGGTAGGATGGTGTTTTCAGATTTATTTTGTTTGTTTGCCAGATAATTTGCAGTATAGCTTGGTAAATAAGGTAGTAGGAATCGTTCCAGGTCATTTTTTCCAAAATCAGGTTGTAGGAGTTTGGTGTTTTGATTTGGAGTGAAGGATATGTTGTAGAGGGTAGTATCCTGTCTATGTCCTGGTGACATAGTGTTGTAGAGGGTAGTATCCTGTCTATGTCCTGGTGACATAGTGTTGTAGAGGGTAGTATCCTGTATATGTCCTGGTGACATAGTGTTGTAGAGGGTAGTATCCTGTCTATGTCCTGGTGACATAGTGTTGTAGAGGGTAGTATCCTGTATATGTCCTGGTGACATAGTGAAGGTTATGTTGTAGAGGGTAGTATCATGTATATGTCCTGGTGACATAGTGTTGTGGAGGGTAGTATCCTGTATATGTCCTGGTGACATAGTGTTGTAGAGGGTAGTATCCTGTCTATGTCCTGGTGACATAGTGTTGTGGAGGGTAGTATCCTGTCTATGTCCTGGTGACATAGTGTTGTAGAGGGTAGTATCCTGTATATGTCCTGGTGACATAGTGAAGGTTATGGTGTGGAGGGTAGTATCCTGTATATGTCCTGGTGACATAGTGTTGTAGAGGGTAGTATCCTGTATATGTCCTGGTGACATAGTGAAGGTTATGGTGTGGAGGGTAGTATCCTGTCTATGTCCTGGTGACATAGTGTTGTAGAGGGTAGTATCCTGTATATGTCCTGGTGACATAGTGAAGGTTATGGTGTGGAGGGTAGTATCCTGTATATGTCCTGGTGACATAGTGTTGTAGAGGGTAGTATCCTGTCTATGTCCTGGTGACATAGTGTTGTAGAGGGTAGTATCCTGTCTATGTCCTGGTGACATAGTGTTGTGGAGGGTAGTATCCTGAATATGTCCTGGTGACATAGTGAAGGTTATGTTGTAGAGGGTAGTATCCTGTATATGTCCTGATGACATAGTGAAGGTTATGTTGTGGAGGGTAGTATCCTGTCTATGTCCTGGTGACATAGTGTTCTGGAGGGTAGTATCCTGTATATGTCCTGGTGACATAGTGAAGGTTATGTTGTAGAGGGTAGTATCCCGTATATGTCCTGGTGACATAGTGAAGGTTATGTTGTGGAGGGTAGTATCCTGTATATGTCCTGGTGACATAGTGAAGGTTATGTTGTAGAGGGTAGTATCCTGTATATGTCCTGGTGACATAGTGAAGGTTATGTTGTGGAGGGTAGTATCCTGTATATGTCCTGGTGACATAGTGTTGTAGAGGGTAGTATCCTGTATATGTCCTGGTGACATAGTGTTGTAGAGGGTAGTATCCTGTCTATGTCCTGGTGACATAGTGTTGTAGAGGGTAGTATCCTGTATATGTCCTGGTGACATAGTGTTGTAGAGGGTAGTGTCCTGTCTATGTCCTGGTGACATAGTGTTGTAGAGGGTAGTATCCTGTATATGTCCTGGTGACATAGTGAAGGTTATGTTGTGGAGGGTAGTATCATGTATATGTCCTTGCTGAAAAATACAAGTTTGTCTAACTTTAAATATACATTTTTGTTAAAAAAATGGAAAATGAGGGAGTTCACATGTGGGAGCTCTCTCTCTCTCCTGTCTCTCTCCTGTCTCACTCTCTCCTTCTCACTTTCTTTCCCTCCTTCTCACACTCTTTCTCTCCCTCTCTTTCCCTCCTACACTCTCCCTTTCTCTCTCCCTCCTCTCTCTCTCTCTTTCCCTCCTACTCTCTCTCTCTCTCGCTCTCCCTCTCTCTCTCTCTTTCCCTCCTCTCTCTCTCTCTCTCTACCTCCTCTCTGTCTCTCCCTCCTCTCTCTCTCTCTCTCCCTCCTCTCTCTCTCTCCGTCCTCTCTCTCTCTACCTCCTCTCTCTGCCTCCTCTCTCTCTCCCTCCTCTCTCTCTTTCCCTCCTACTCACCTTCTTTCTCTCTCCCTCCTCTCTTTCTCTCCCTCCTCTCTCTCTCCCTCATCTCTCTCTCCCTCGTCTCTCTCTCTCTCTCCCTCTCTCTCTCTCCTCTCCCTCTCTCTCTCTCTCTCTCTCTCTCTCTCTCTCTCTCTCCCTCCTCTATCTCCCCCTCTCTCTCTCTCTCCTCTCTCTCCTCTCTCTCTCCCTCCTCTCTCTCTCCCTCTCTCTCTCCCTCCTCTTTCTCTCTCCCTCCCCTCTCTCTCCCTCCTCTCCCTCCTCTATCCCTCCGCTCTCTCTCCCTCCTCCCTCTCTCTCCCTCCTCTCTCTCTCTCCCCCCTCTCTCTCTCCCTCCTCTCTCTCCCCCTCTCTCTCCCTCCTCTCTCTCCCTCCTCTCTCTCCCTCCTCTCTCTCTATCCCTCCTCTCTCTCTCCCCCCCCCTCTCTCTCTCCCTCCTCTCTCTCTCTCCCTCCTCTCTCCCTCCTCCCCTCTCTCTCTCCCTCCCTCTCTCTCCCCCCTCTCCCCCTCCTCTTTCTCTCTCCCTCCTCTCTCTCCCTCCTCTCTCTCCCTCCTCTCTCTCTATCCCTCCCTCTCTCTCTCCCCCCCCTCTCTCTCTCCCTCCTCTCTCTCTCTCCCTCCTCTCTCCCTCCTCCCTCTCTCTCTCTCCCTCCTCTCTCTCTCTCCCTCCTCTCTCTCCCTCCTCTCTCTCTCTCCCTCCTCTCTCTCCCCTCTCTCTCTCTCTCCCTCCTCTCTCTCTCTCTCTCCCTCCTCTCTCTCTCTTTTCCTCCTTCTCATTATACATCCTTCCTCTCTCTCCATCTCTCTCACATTGCCAAAGCAAGTGAAGTAGATAATAAACAAAAGTGAAATTAACAATAAAAGATTAACAGTAAACATAAAATAATAAAGACATTTCAAATAACATGTCATATTACGTCTCTGTCTCTTTCTCCCTCTCTCTATTCCTATCTTTTCTCTATCCATCTCTCTCTTCCTCGCTCTCTCTCTCTCTCAATCTCCCTCTCTCATTCCTCCCTGTCCCTCTTTCCTACCCTCCTTTCGCTCAGCTCTCTGGGGGATAAGGGCTTGAAGGTCAAGGAGAGAGCGAGAGAGAGAGAGTTGTCAGGGAGAGAGAGAGAGAGAGAGAGAGAGAGAGAGAGAGAACCTTAGCATTCTAACACTGTTGTTCTCAGGTCTTGCCTGTTGTTTTATTAATGCGCTGACCCCCATTTATTTGTTTAAATTTATTTTTGAACCTTTATTTAACCATCCAGCCGGACCTTTATTAATGCAGTGACCCCAACCCAGAAGGCCCTTTATTAATGCAGTGACCCCAACCCAGAAGGCCCTTTATTAATGCAGTGACCCCAACCCAGAAGGCCCTTTATTAATGCAGTGACCCCAACACAGAAGGCCCTTTATTAACGCAGTGACCCCAACCCAGAAGGCCCTTTATTAATGCAGTGACCCCAACCCAGAAGGCCCTTTATTAATGCAGTGACCCCAACCCAGAAGGCCCTTTATTAACGCAGTGACCCCAACCCAGAAGGCCCTTTATTAATGCAGTGACCCCAACCCAGAAGGCCCTTTATTAATGCAGTGACCCCAACCCAGAAGGCCCTTTATTAATGCAGTGACCCCAACCCAGAAGGCCCTTTATTGACTTGTCTGACAACACAGCAGTGCTGGAGAGAATATTTAGACCTGATAGAAAATGAATGGACTTCCTCTCTCTACCTTTAAAAGCTTTATAATTCACTGACTCACCTCTGTTTGTTGTGTCTGTCCAGAGGTGGGCTACTTTCCTCTCTGTCTCGCTGTGTTGGAAAATACATTGAACAGTCTAGACCTTTGTGTACTATACAACATATACTATTACAAAGTAGTTAGAGCAGATAACACATGCTTCTCAGCAATTCCAGGTCATTTCCCTACTATATCATCTTAGATGTCCTACTATATCATCTTAGACTCCTACTATATCATCTTAGACTCCTACTATATCATCTTAGACTCCTACTATATCATCTTAGACTCCTACTATATCATCTTAGACTCCTACTATATCATATTAGACTCCTACTATATCATCTTAGACTCCTACTATATCATCTTAGACTCCTACTATATCATCTTAGACTCCTACTATATCATATTAGACTCCTACTATATCATCTTAGACTCCTACTGTATCATCTTAGACTCCTACTATATCATCTTAGACTCCTACTATATCATATTAGACTCCTACTATATCATCTTAGACTCCTACTATATCATCTTAGACTCCTACTATATCATATTAGACTCCTACTATATCATATTAGACTCCTACTATATCATCTTAGACTCCTACTATATCATCTTAGACTCCTACTATATCATCTTAGACTCCTACTATATCATATTAGACTCCTACTATATCATCTTAGATGTCTTACTATATCATCTTAGATGTCCTACTATATCATCTTAGACTCCTACTATATCATATTAGACTCCTACTATATCATCTTAGATGTCTTACTATATCATCTTAGATGTCCTACTATATCATCTTAGATGTGCTACTATATCATCGTAGACTCCTACTATATCATCTTAGATGTCCTACTATATCATCTTAGATGTGCTACTATATCACCGTAGACTCCTACTATATCATCTTAGATGTCCTACTATGTTATCTTAGATGTCCTACTATATCATCTTAGACTCCTACTATGTCATCTTAGACTCCTACTATATCATCTTAGACTCCTACTATATCATCATAGACTCCTACTATATCATCTTAGACTCCTACTATATCATATTAGATGTACTACTATATCATCTTAGACTCCTACTATATCATCTTAGATGTCTTACTATATCATCTTAGACTCCTACTATATCATCTTAGATGTCTTACTATATCATCTTAGATGTCTTACTATATCATCTTAGATGTCTTACTATATCATCTTAGATGTCCTACTATATCATCGTACACTCCTACTATATCATCTTAGATGTCTTACTATATCATCTTAGACTCCTACTATGTCATCTTAGACTCCTACTATATCGTCTTAGACTCTTATTATATCATCTTAGATGTCCTACTATGTTATCTTAGATGTCCTACTATATCATCTTAGACTCCTACTATATCATCTTAGACTCCTACTATATCATCTTAGACTCCTACTATATCATCATAGACTCCTACTATATCATCTTAGACTCCTACTATATCATCTTAGACTCCTACTATATCATATTAGATGTACTACTATATCATCTTAGACTCCTACTATATCATCTTAGATGTCCTACTATATCATCTTATGCTCCTACTATATCATCATAGATGTCTTACTATATCATCTTAGACTCCTACTATGTCATCTTAGACTCCTACTATATCGTCTTAGACTCTTACTATATCATCTTAGATGTCCTACTATGTTATCTTAGATGTCCTACTATATCATCTTAGACTCCTACTATGTCATCTTAGACTCCTACTATATCATATTAGATGTCCTACTATATCATCTTAGACTCCTACTATGTCATCTTATGCTCCTAGTATATCATCTTAGACTCCTACTATATCATATTAGACTCCTACTATATCATCTTAGATGTCCTACTATATCATCTTAGACTCCTACTATATCATATTAGATGTACTACTGTATCATCTTAGACTCCTACTATATCATCTTAGATGTCCTACTATATAATCTTATGCTCCTACTATATCATCTTAGATGTCCTACTATATCATCTTAGACTCCTACTATATCATCTTAGATGTCCTACTATATCATCTTAGACTCCTACTATATCATATTAGATGTACTACTATATCATCTTAGATTCCTACTTTATCATCTTAGATGTCTTACTATATCATCTTAGATGTCTTACTATATCATCTTAGATGTCTTACTATATCATCTTAGACTCCTACTATATCATCTTAGATGTCTTACTATATCATCTTAGACTCCTACTATATCATCTTAGATATATTGTTGTATGTTGGAAATGCCTGAGTTTAGTACCTAATTAAGTCGTATTTTAATTTACAACATAGATGCACTAAAATGATATAGATGATATACTTAGCGGAGTAGAATATTTTTTATGGCCGGTCGGTTGTACGATGATAAGGCCAGCCACAGATTGAGTTAGCAGCCACTCTCATATGATGCCTGGGAATGTTTTTCTAACAAGTGTCAAGCCACCTGTAAAATGTACAATGGACTCATTGATTTGCTGTTTTAGCAGCCCTTGAATGACCCTGAGAGGAGAGAGGGACGAGGGGCGAGGGCTTTTGTGGTCGTGTCAGATCCTGTTTTGGCCCACAGACTCTACACTATTGCAACAGAGAGAGATATGACTTTACAGCTCATAACAACAGTCACTGTGATTTTAACCTGTTTACTGTGAACTTTATAACACCTTTTAGTTTGTAAGGGAAAACATAATCAATCCTCTTGAGTGTAAAGATGCTTTGGGACCTTAGGACAGTGGAGTAGTCTAGTCTCTCTCTGTCTCAGGTTGAAGGAAAATTTGCCAAAGAAGTGGACCTTCAAACCGCTGCTCAGGATCTGAAGAAGGCTCTGTAGAAACCATGTGCCAGGCCATTCTCCTCTCATCTCGTCTCTCTTCTCATCATTTTTGCCTCGCCTACCCTCTCTCCTCCTTTATCCTCTCCCCCCCTCACCTCTTCTCCCCTCTCCTCACATCCTCTCTCCTCCCCTCTCCTTCTTTATCCTTTCCTCTTCTCCCCTCTCCTCCTTTATCCTCTCCTCCCCTCACCTCTTCTCCCCTCTCCTCACATCCTCTCTCCTTTCCTCTAATCTCTCCTCTCTCCTCTCATCCTCTCTCTTCTCATCTCTACTCTCCTCTCATCATCTCTCCTCCCCTCTCCTTCTTTATCCTCTCCTCTTCTCCCCTCTCCTCCTTTATCCTCTCCTCTCATCATCTCTCCTCCCCTCTCCTCTCATCCTTTCCCCTCTCCTCTCCTATCCTCTCTCTCCTCTCTCCTCTCCTCTCCTTGCTGTGGTTGGTTGACTCATTAGTGAAGTAATTACCGTTTAGTCTGGGATCAGAGGAGAACAGAGGAGAACAGAGGAGACTAGAGGAGATCAGAGGAGACTAGAGGAGACTAGAGGAGAACAGATGAGACTAGAGGAGAACAGAGGAGACTAGAGGAGAACCGAGGAGACTAGCGGATAACAGAGGAGGCCAGAGGAGACTAGAGGAGAACAGAGGAGAACATAGGATACTAGAGGAGACTAGAGGAGAACAGATGAGACTAGAGGAGACTAGGGGAGAACAGAGGAGACTAGAGGAGACTAGATGAGAACAGAGCAGACTAGAGGAGACTAGAGGAGACTAGAGGAGAACAGAGGAGACTAGAGGAGAACAGAGGAGACTAGAGGAGACTAGAGGAGACTAGAGGAGAACAGAGGAGACTAGAGGAGACTAGAGGAGAACAGAGGAGACTAGAGGAGAATAGAGGAGAATAGAGGAGACTAGAGGAGACTAGAGGAGAACAGATGAGACTAGAGGGGACTAAAGGAGACTAGAGGAGACTAGAGGAGAACAGAGGAGACCAGAGTAGAAGAGTATCACCTCATCAGACTAGGGTGTGTCAGCCAGTCAGGCAGCCAGTCAGGCGGTCAGGCAGCCAGTCAGCCAGTCAGGCAGCCAGTCAGCCGGTCAGGCAGCCAGTCAGGCGGTCAGGCAGCCAGTCAGCTGGTCAGGCAGCCAGTCAGGCAGCCAGTCAGGCGGTCAGGCAGCCAGTCAGGCAGCTAGTCAGGCAATGTAAAGGCCTAACATAAATCGCAGCATGTTTATCCTCTTAGCAACATGTTACTGATGTTTGATACCAAAAAGTTGTATGAACAGAGGCCTCAGGCTTACCTATCGACCCACCAGCCCCATAACAAATAGACAGATGGAATACTTCACCTTGTTGGTGTGTGTGTTGGGTACCCTGTGTAGCAGAACAGAAGAGAGCCAGCTAAAACCTGTACAAGGTGAGGTGAAAGGCTGAAAGCCATCAGTGGCAGCCCCACACAATGTTTTGCGCTCCTCCTCTGACCGAGCGACCACTCTGGACAATACACAGCAGCATAAACAACCTGCTGCTATGCCATTTCTCTCTCTCTCTCTCTGACTCAGTGCATGCTGGGAGTGTTTTTACAGTTCAGAGGGCGTGTGGAGGGCTCTGTCCTTACTTATTTCCTTGATTTTTTTCCTTGGTCTTTTCCTTCATTGCTTTACATGGTGGAGAGTTAACATGTTGTTAGTTTAGCGGTATCCACTGTTTTTGTTGGAAGTTAGGGAGGAAGAGGACAGAGTTTTAGTTTCCTGGCTTTTGAATAGTATAGTGTGTGCGATTGCTTCTCAGCCTAGCGCGGAGGAGACGCTGTTGTGGTCGGCATGGTTTCAGGTATGTTCCTGAGAATGGAGTTAAGATGGAGGAGGTTCTGCTCGCGGTCGGCGAACAGGTACGAGCTGAATTTATACATTCTGCGTCCAGCTGTGATTGTGTTCATGAAAATAGTACATTTGGTGGGTAGACTAGTGGAATCTTTGTATTTGTTGGTAGTGATTTCTCCTCTTTCGACTCCTCTGAGTCGGTTTGGTAAGTCTGCTAGCGGGTTTCTGCAGGTTTTCAGGCATGTGCCGTTAAGCACGTTGTTTCGTTCCGGAAGCAAGTGTGAATGTTTCTAAATAGCAATGAGCAACTGTTCAATGTGCCTTTTAAAGTGAGGCATGGGGAGGGACTATGCAGGGTTTGCCAGCACAGATAGTCTACGATGCTTTGAGGGGATTTGGGGCATAAGAGCTTTGTGAAAAAGGTTCATCTTGAAGCCTTTTTTTGTCAGTACAACACAACATGAAAAATGATGGGCATGATGTCCTCTCACCCAGGAAACGTTTTAGGTTGAGGAAGTGAATCACAACAGTGTGTAAAGGTCGACCTTCAGACTTGTTGAGCTTTGTTATTGGTCTCTTTTTTTGTTGGAAATAAATGGACTGGACTGAATCAACAACCTGGGCGCATCTTCTCTGTGGCATAAACTGGCTGTCCTCAACCCCCCCCGCCGGTCTGCTCGCAGACCTGCAACGCAAGCTGATGGATTTTTTCTGGTCAGACCATCACTGGTTTAGGGTGGCAGTGTTGCACATGAAGGAGGACAGGGCCTGGTGGAACTGGAGAGCAGGATGGCTGCTTTACCATACTGATGTTGTCTGGAGGGAACCAGCAGCGGATTAGGGTTGGACCTGCAGCTGTTCCTCATGAGGCTGGAGAGGCTGAGTATACTGTAGCGGGTCTCTCTGATTTTTACTCCGCGGTGCTGAGGGCCTGGCAGCTGCTAAGGCCCACATGAGAAGGGGGTGTGGAGCCGGGGGTGTGGAGCCTGGGCTGTGGGTGTGGGAGGAGCCTATCTTCCACAATCCAGCCATCCTTTTGAGATCGGTTCAGTCGGCCACCCTGCAAAGCGACTGATGGCAGAGGGTTTTTCTAAGGCTGGATGACCTGCGGCTGCTGGGGGAGGAGGGGTGGAAAACCTCGGAAGTCCTGGCAAAACAAACAGGAATAACATCTCTTAGGCTGCTGGAGAGATTCCTGGAGGAGGTCCAGGAAGCACTGTCTGAGACGATAAGGGGTGTGTTTGACCGGCCAAAGGGGGAGGGGCCACCAATGTTTGCAGATTAGGGGAGGAGACTGAGGAGAGGGGACTGGCAAGGGGGTCTGGAGGACTTGTTAGATTTTAACACTCCGGGTCTGGGGGAGTTTTGAGGGGTGGGAGGTAAAGCCCTCTACAACCTCTGTAAAGCCCTCTACAACCTCGCTACATATTCATCGCCAGACCCACTGGCTCCAGGTCATCTACAAGTCCATGCTAGGTAAAGCTCCGCCTTATCTCAGTTCACTGGTCACGATGGCAACACCCACCCGTAGCACGCGCTCCAGCAGGTGTATCTCACTGATCATCCCCCAAAGCCAACACCTCTTTGGCCGCCTTTCCTTCCAGTTCTCTGCTGCCTGCGACTGGAACGAACTGTAAAAATCGCTGAAGTTGGAGACTTTTAGTTCCCTCACCAACTTTAAACATCTGCTATCTGAGCAGCTAACCAATCGCTGCAGCTGTACATAGTCCATCTGTAAATAGCCCACCCAATCTACCTACTTCATCCCCATACTGTTTTTATTTACTTTTCAGCTCTTTTGCACACCAGTATCTCTACCTGCACATCATCATCTGATCATTGATCACTCCAGTGTTAATCTGCTAAATTGTAACTATTCGCTCCTATGGCCTATTTAATGCCTACCTCCTCATGCCTTTTGCACACACTGTATATAGACTTTCTTTTTTTTCTACTGTGTTATTGACTTGTGTTGTTGTCTGTTCACACTGCTATGGTTTATCTTGGCCAGGTCGCAGTTGTAAATGAGAACTTGTTCTCAACTAGCCTACCTGGTTAAATAAAGGTGTTCTCAACTAGCCTATCTGGTTAAATAAAGGTGTTCTCAACTAGCCTACCTGGTTAAATAAAGGTGTTCTCAACTAGCCTACCTGGTTAAATAAAGGTGTTCTCAACTAGCCTACCTGGTTAAATAAAGGTGTTCTCAACTGGCCTACCTGGTTAAATAAAGGTGAAATACAATTAAAATAAATAAAGGTAAGGAACATTAGGAGCCTAACAGGAGTGAAGGGACATCAGTGGCAGGGGGAATGTGGGGTGGAGAGTATGGTGGGTTTTAGATGGAGGGGAGTCTACAAACCCCCAGGACCAAGGAGGAACATCAGGGGGAATGTGGGGTGGAGAGTATGGTGGGTTTTAGATGGAGGGGAGTCTCAAACCCCAGGACCAAGGAGGAACATCAGGGGGTATGGGGTGGAGAGTATGGTGGGTTTTAGATGGAGGGGGTTTCTACAAACCCCCAGTACCAAGGAGGAACATCAGGGGGAATGTGGGGTGGAGAGTATGGTGGGTTTTAGATGGAGGGGAGTCTACAAACCCCCAGTACCAAGGAGGAACATCAAATGTGGGGTGGAGAGTATGGTGGGTTTTAGATGGAGGGGCTCTACAAACCCCCAGTACCAAGGAGGAACATCAGGGGGAATGTGGGGTGGAGAGTATGGTGGGTTTTAGATGGAGGGGAGTCTACAAACCCCAGTACCAAGGAGGAACATCAGGGGGAATGTGGGGTGGAGAGTATGGTGGGTTTTAGATGGAGGGGAGTCCTCAAACCCCCAGGACCAAGGAGGAACATCAGGGGGTATGTGGGGTGGAGAGTATGGTGGGTTTTAGATGGAGGGGGCTCTACAAACCCCCAGTACCAAGGAGGAACATCAGGGGGAATGTGGGGTGGAGAGTATGGTGGGTTTTAGATGGAGGGGAGTCTACAAACCCCCAGTACCAAGGAGGAGTGAAGAGACATCAGGGGGAATGTGGGGTGGAGAGTATGGTGGGTTTTAGATGGAGGGGAGTCGTCAAACCCCCAGTACCAAGGAGGAGTGAAGGGACATCAGTGGCAGGGGGAATGTGGGGTGGAGAGTATGGTGGGTTTTAGATGGAGGGGAGTCGTCAAACCCCCAGTACCAAGGAGGAGTGAAGGGACATCAGTGGCAGGGGGAATGTGGGGTGGAGAGTATGGTGGGTTTTAGATGGAGGGGAGTCCTCAAACCCCCAGGACCAAGGAGGAGTGAAGGGACATCAGCGGCGGGTGGAGAGTATGGTGGGTTTTAGATGGAGGGGAGTCGTCAAACCCCAGGACCAAGGAGGAACATCAGGGGGAATGTGGGGTGGAGAGTATGGTGGGTTTTAGATGGAGGGGAGTCGTCAAACCCCCAGGACCAAGGAGGAACATCAGGGGGTATGTGGGGTGGAGAGTATGGTGGGTTTTAGATGGAGGGGGCTCTACAAACCCCCAGTACCAAGGAGGAACATCAGGGGAATGTGGGGTGGAGAGTATGGTGGGTTTTAGATGGAGGGGAGTCGTCAAACCCCAGGACCAAGGAGGAACATCAGGGGGTATGTGGGGAGGAGAGTATGGTGGGTTTTAGATGGAGGGGGCTCTACAAACCCCCAGTACCAGGAGGAGAAGAACATCAGGGGGAATGTGGGGTGGAGAGTATGGTGGGTTTTAGATGGAGGGGAGTCGTCAAACCCCCAGTACCAAGGAGGAGTGAAGGGACATCAGTGGCAGGGGGAATGTGGGGTGGAGAGTATGGTGGGTTTTAGATGGAGGGGAGTCGTCAAACCCCAGTACCAAGGAGGAGTGAAGGGACATCAGTGGCAGGGGGAATGTGGGGTGGAGAGTATGGTGGGTTTTAGATGGAGGGGAGGTCAAACCCCCAGGACCAAGGAGGAACATCAGGGGGAATGTGGGGTGGAGAGTATGGTGGGTTTTAGATGGAGGGGAGTCCTCAAACCCCAGGACCAAGGAGGAACATCAGGGGGTATGTGGGGTGGAGAGTATGGTGGGTTTTAGATGGAGGGGGCTCTACAAACCCCCAGTACCAAGGAGGAACATCAGGGGGAATGTGGGGTGGAGAGTATGGTGGGTTTTAGATGGAGGGGAGGTCAAACCCCCAGGACCAAGGAGGAACATCAGGGGGTATGTGGGGAGGAGAGTATGGTGGGTTTTAGATGGAGGGGGCTCTACAAACCCCCAGTACCAAGGAGGAGTGAAGAGACATCAGGGGGAATGTGGGGTGGAGAGTATGGTGGGTTTTAGATGGAGGGGCTCTATAAACCCCCAGTACCAAGGAGGAGTGAAGAGACATCAGGGGGAATGTGGGGTGGAGAGTATGGTGGGTTTTAGATGGAGGGGAGTCGTCAAACCCCCAGTACCAAGGAGGAGTGAAGGGACATCAGTGGCAGGGGGAATGTGGGGTGGAGAGTATGGTGGGTTTTAGATGGAGGGGAGTCGTCAAACCCCCAGTACCAAGGAGGAGTGAAGGGACATCAGTGGCAGGGGGAATGTGGGGTGGAGAGTATGGTGGGTTTTAGATGGAGGGGAGTCCTCAAACCCCCAGGACCAAGGAGGAGTGAAGGGACATCAGCGGCGGGTGGAGAGTATGGTGGGTTTTAGATGGAGGGGAGTCGTCAAACCCCAGGACCAAGGAGGAACATCAGGGGGAATGTGGGGTGGAGAGTATGGTGGGTTTTAGATGGAGGGGAGTCGTCAAACCCCCAGGACCAAGGAGGAACATCAGGGGGTATGTGGGGTGGAGAGTATGGTGGGTTTTAGATGGAGGGGGCTCTACAAACCCCCAGTACCAAGGAGGAACATCAGGGGGAATGTGGGGTGGAGAGTATGGTGGGTTTTAGTCAAACCCCAGGACCAAGGAGGAACATCAGGGGGTATGTGGGGAGGAGAGTATGGTGGGTTTTAGATGGAGGGGGCTCTACAAACCCCCAGTACCAAGGAGGAGTGAAGAGACATCAGGGGGAATGTGGGGTGGAGAGTATGGTGGGTTTTAGATGGAGGGGGCTCTATAAACCCCCAGTACCAAGGAGGAGTGAAGAGACATCAGGGGGTATGTGGGATGGAGAGTATGGTGGGTTTTAGATGGAGGGGCTCTACAAACCCCCAGTACCAAGGAGGAACATCAGAGGGTATGTGGGGAGGAGAGTGTGGTGGGTTTTAGATGGAGGGGGCTCTACAAACCCCCAGTACCAAGGAGGAGTGAAGAGACATCAGGGGGAATGTGGGGTGGAGAGTATGGTGGGTTTTAGATGGAGGGGACTCTACAAACCCCCAGTACCAAGGAGGAGTGAAGAGACATCAGGGGGTATGTGGGGTGGAGAGTATGGGGGGTTTTAGGTGGAGGGGGCTCCTCAAACCCCCAGTGTGAAGAGACATCAGGGGGTATGTGGGGTGGAGAGTATGGTGGGTTTTAGATGGAGGGGCTCCTCAAACCCCCAGTACCAGGGGAACATCAGGGGGAATGTGGGGAGGAGAGTATGGTGGGTTTTAGGTGGAGGGGGCTCCTCAAACCCCCTGTACCAAGGAGGAGTGAAGAGACATCAGGGGGTATGTGGGGAGGAGAGTATGGTGGGTTTTAGATGCAGGGGGCTCTACAAACCCCCAGTACCAAAGAGGTCAGGGGACCTCCAGTGGAGGGTTCTTCATGGAGCCCTGGCCACTAACAGCTGGTTGGCGCTGGTCGACCCGGGAGTTGGACTGGGGTGTCCTTTCTTTGTCATGAGTGAAACTGTGCATCATGTGTTTTCTGTCCGTGCTGTTAATGCCATTAATGTCTCTGTTGGAATGTCTGTGTCAGAGGTTGGTGGTGAAGTTTATTATATACACTCAACGTCAACAAAACTAAGGAGATGATTGTGGACTTCAGGAAACAGCAGAGGGAACACCCCCCCATCCACATCGAGGGAACAGTAGTGGAGAGGGTAGCAAGTTTTAAGTTCCTCGGCATACACATCACAGACAAACTGAATTGGTCCACTCACACAGACAGCATCGTGAGGAAGGCGCAGCAGCGCCTCTTCAACCTCAGGAGGCTGAAGAAATTCGGCTTGTCACCAAAAGCACTCACAAACTTCTAAAGATGCACAATTGAGAGCATCCTGGCGGGCTGTATCACCGCCTGGTATGGCAACTGCACCGCCCTCAACCGTAAGGCTCTCCAGAGGGTAGTGAGGTCTGCACAACGCATCACCGGGGGCAAACTACCTGCCCTCCAGGACACCTACACCACCCGATGCTACAGGAAGGCCATAAAGATCATCAAGGACATCAACCACCCGAGCCACTGCCTGTTCACCCCGCTGTCATCCAGACGGCGAGGTCAGTACAGGTGCATCAAAGCTGGGACCGAGAGACTGAAAAACAGCTTCTATCTCAAGGCCATCAGACTGTTAAACAGCCACCACTAACATTGAGTGGCTACTGCCAACACACTGTCAATGACACTGACTCTACTCCAGCCACTTTAATAATGGGAATTGATGGGAAATGATGTAAATATATCACTAGCCACTTTAAACAATGCTACCTTATATAATGTTACTTACCCTACATTATTCATCTCATATGCATACGTAGATACTGTACTCTATATCATCGACTGCATCCTTATGTAATACATGTATCACTAGCCACTTTAACTATGCCACTTGGTTTACATACTCATCGCATATGTATATACTGTACTCGATATCATCTACTGTATCTTGCCTATGCTGCTCTGTACCATCACTCATTCATATATCCTTATGTACATATTCTTTATCCCCTTACACTGTGTATAAGACAGTAGTTTTTTGGTTAGTTAGATAACTTGTTCGTTATTACTGCATTGTCGGAACTAGAAGCACAAGCATTTCGCTACACTCGCATTAACATCTGCTAACCATGTGTATGTGACAAATAAAATTTGATTTGATTTGATTTGATTTTTGGTTATTGTGATGTGTGATGTTGTTTTGTATCGTGGGGTTGTGGGCTAGGTGAGCATGCAGCACAGGGGTGTGAGGTTTTAATGAAATGAGGATGTATCTCTCTCTCTCCTGGTAGTAGTGTTGACAGTTCAGCACCCAAGCAAAGTAACTCCAGCTGAGCGGTGGTAAATATGGGGAAGGAGGGAGTCAGAGAGAAGTTGGGAGACAGAGAGTCTGAGCAGTGGTAAATATGGGGAAGGAGGGAGGGAGTCAGAGAGAAGTAGGGAGACAGAGAGTCTGAGCAGTGGTAAATATGGGGAAGGAGGGAGGGAGTCAGAGAGAAGTAGGGAGACAGAGAGTGAGAAGGAGCGTCACCTCGGCCTGCCCAGGCCTGCTAACCATGCAGGGGAGTGGCAGCAAATTAACAAGCCCTGGCGTTGCACACAGCCCGCCAGCCTCCCCTCCCTCCTTCCCTAACTCCTTGCCCTCTCTGCCCTCCCTCCCTCCCCGCCCTCTCTGCCCTCTCTCCCCGCCCTCTCTGCCCTCCCTCCCCACCCTCTCTGCCCTCTCTCCCCACCCTCCTTGCCTAGAAACAGGGAGCCAAGGCTCAGAAGTGCTGCCCTTCACTGATCTGCCAAGGACTTAGAGCACACACAACACTGACAGCACTGACATCTCTCTCTCTCTGTCTCTCTCTGTCTCTCTCTCTCTCTCTGTCTCTCTCTCTGTCTCTTTCTCTGTCTCTCTCTCTGTCTCTCTCTCTCTCTGTCGCTCTCTGCTTGACTCTCTCTGTCTCTCTCTCTCTCTCTCTGTCTCTCTGTCTCTCTCTGTGTGACTCTCTCTCTCTCTCTCTCTCTCTCTCTGTGTGTCTCTTCTCTGTCTCTCTCTCTATCTCTCTCTGTCTCTCTTTCTTTCTTTCTTCTTCACTCTCTCTCTCTCTGTCTCTCTCTGTCTCTCTCCCCTCTCTCTCTCTCTTTCTCTCTCTCTCTGTGTGTCTCTCTCTCTCTCCTTCACTCTCTCTCTCTCTCCCCTTCACTCTCTCTCTCTCCCTCTCCCACAACAGTCTCTGGCAATAAACATCTCTGCAAAATAAAATGCTTGGTGTAGTTTCTGCTTGGCTAAGTCTTAGAGATGGAGTGGAGAAGAACATATATTAGGAGAGGGAGAGGAGGAGGAGGTTTGGATAGGAAAGGTGAGGCTGTCATAGCATTGTCATCAGGCATGCCTCTCATTATGTAGAGGAGAGGAGGAGAGGAGAAGAGGAGAGGAGAAGAGAGGAAGAGATGGTCATAGCATTGTCATCAGGCATGCCTCTCATTGAGGAGAGGAGAAGAGGAGAAGAGAGGAAGAGATGGTCATAGCATTGTCATCAGGAATGCCTCTCATTGAGGACAGGAGAAGAGGAGAGGAAGAGAGGAAGAGATGGTCATAGCATTGTCATCAGGCATGCCTCTCATTGAGGACAGGAGAAGAGGAGAGGAAGAGAGGAAGAGATGGTCATAGCATTGTCATCAGGCATGCCTCTCATTGAGGACAGGAGAAGAGGAGAGGAAGAGGAGAGGAAGAGAGGAGAAGAGGAGAGGAGAAGAGAGGAAGAGATGGTCGTAGCATTGTCATCAGGCATGCCTCTCATTGAGGAGAAGAGGAGAGGAAGAGAGGAGAGGAGAGGAAGAGAGGAGAAGAGGAGAGGAGAAGAGGAGAGGAAGAGAGGAGAAGAGGAGAGGAAGAGAGGAGAAGAGGAGAGGAGAAGAGAGGAAGAGATGGTCATAGCATTGTCATCAGGCATGCCTCTCATTTGAGAGGAGAAGAGGAGAGGAAGTGAGGAGAAGAGGAGAGGAAGAGAGGATAAGAGAAGAGAAGAGAGGAAGAGATGGTCGGAGCATTGTCATCAGACAGCCTCTCATTGAGGAGAGGAGAAGAGGAGAGGAAGTGAGGAGAAGAGGAGAGGAAGAGAGGATAAGAGAAGAGAAGAGAGGAAGAGATGGTCATAGCATTGTCATCAGACATGCCTCTCATTGAGGAGAGGAGAAGAGGAGAGGAAGTGAGGAGAAGAGGAGAGGAAGAGAGGATAAGAGAAGAGAAGAGAGGAAGAGATGGTCGGAGCATTGTCATCAGACATGCCTCTCATTGAGGAGAGGAGAAGAGGAGAGGAAGTGAGGAGAAGAGGAGAGGAAGAGAGGATAAGAGAAGAGAAGAGAGGAAGAGATGGTCGGAGCATTGTCATCAGACATGCCTCTCATTGAGGAGAGGAGAAGAGGAGAGGAAGTGAGGAGAAGAGGAGAGGAAGAGAGGATAAGAGAAGAGAAGAGAGGAAGAGATGGTCGGAGCATTGTCATCAGACATGCCTCATGTTATGTAGGTCACTGCTAGGTTCTTTTTAGTGCAGCTCACTGAGTTTTTGTTCACAGCTGCGAAGCATAAATATGAAACACTTGGTCTCGTTATTTCTCTCTCCACACAATAACAGCAGAATTAGTACTGAAAGAAATCAATTTATATTCATGAAGAACAACAAAAATCTAATCATTACACAATTCTAACTGGCATGATAATGGGTTAAATAATGTGGGAATAGAGAACCATGATCAACTGGTGTTCAGCATTAATGTTCCCTCCTCCCTGGAAACAACTGGTGTTCAGCATTAATGTTCCCTCCTCCCTGGAAACAACTGGTGTTCAGCATTAATGTTCCCTCCTCCCTGGAAACAACTGGTGTTCAGCATTAATGTTCCCTCCTCCCTGGAAACAACTGGTGTTCAGCAGTAATCTCTCTCTGTCTCTCTCACCTCTCTCCTTTCTCTCTCTCACCTCTCTCCTCTCTCTCTCTCTCTATATATATATATATATATATCTCCCCTATCTCTCTCCCCCTCTCTCTCTCTCTCTCTCTCTCTCTCTCTCTCTCTCTCTCTCTCTATATATATATATATATATATCTCCCTCTCTCTCTCCCTCTCTCTCTCTCTCCCCTCTCTCTCTCTCTCTCTCTCTCCTCTCTCTCTCTCTCCTCTCTCTCTCCCCTCTCTCTCTCTCTCCTCTCTCTCCTCTCTCTCTCTCTCTCTCTCTCTCTCTCTCTCTCTCTCTATATATATATATATATATATATCTCTATATATATATCTCTCCCCGCTCTCTCTCTCACCCTCCCTCTCTCTCTCTCTCTCTCTCTCTCTCTCTCTCCTCTGATGACCAATCATCTACACCCCTATAGATCCGCTCAGCGCTCCACTGCTTTTTGGGTTGAAATGGAATATCCCTTTTAAACAAGAGCTAAACCAAGAACAGAGAGCTACACTCTTAGAGAAAAAAAGCTGTTCCTGAACGGTTCTTCGGCCTAAAGGGTTCCTCTGTAGAAAGGGTTCTGCCTGGAACCAAACAGGTTCTCAAAGGGTTCTCTTATGGGGACAGCCAAAGAACCCTTTCAGGTTCTAAGTGTGTAGTACATGTCCCAAATATGCACCCTATTCTCTACTTAGTGCACTACAGTACATAGTCGTCAGGTCAAAGGCAGTGTGCTATCGAGGGACAAAGGTGCCATTTGGGATTCACCCTACAGCTAAAGGACGTGTAGAAGAAGGATGGCTTCACAAACGTTCTGGGAGGGAGGGAGGGGGGAGGGAGGGAGGGAGGGAGGGGGAGGGAGGGAGGGAGGGGAGGGAGGGGGGAGGGAGGGAGGGAGGGAGGGAGGGAGGGAGGGAGGGGAGGGAGGGAGGGAGGGAGGGAGGGAGGGAGGGAGGGAGGGAGGGAGGGGAGGGGGGAGGGAGGGAGGGAGGGAGGGAGGGGTGGGGGAGGGAGGGAGGGAGGGAGGGGTGGAGGGGGGGAGGGGGGAGGGAGGGAGGGAGGGGTGGGTGGGGGGAGGGAGGGTGGGTGGAGGGAGGGAGGGAGGGGTGGGGGGTCCAGCTAAAGGACGTGTAGAAGAAGGATGGCTTCACTAACGTTCTGGGAGATCCAACTGTAGTTGAAAGATGACGGTGGTGGGAAAACTCTAGTTTACATTTCACATCATTGTAATAAAATGTACTATATATATATATATATATATATATATATATATATATATATATATATATATATAGTTTTACTATTTCATGCCCTTGCCTCTAGTAGTTACACCAACTATCTCTGAGTTAGCTACCCAACCTGTCTAACTCGATATCCTCAAAAGTTTTCCATTGTGTTCCTCATTGCCTATAATGTGCCTGTAACTTGTGATAACAAGTCAAAGAGACCTGCTGTTTGTGTAACTACATCAACAGTGGTGGGAATCACTATGAGGAAGCCATGCTGTAGGTGAGAGAGAGAAGGTTTGCAAGGCACACACACACACACCTTCCCACTTCTCTGACCTTATAGCTTATAATCAGCTCTGCCAGTGACTTGTCATCTTGTCAAACCATCGCCAGCATCCCTATAGCACTCTGGTAGCAGAGCATGGTAGGGAGGGAGGAGGGGAGGGAGGGAGGCGGGGAGGGAGGGAGGGACAGGAAGGACTGTGTGCTTTAAGATCATCACATCACCCGACGAAAGCCCTGAAGTACACCCTTTGAATGAGTGCCAGTCATTTCAATTTCGTCCATCTTTCTCTGTTGCTCTCCATCCCTGATCGTTCAGTCTCTGATCAATAGTTGCACATCAATACTAGGATGATGCCAGATGCTTTGTTTACTACAGACTGTTTTCTCATCAATGCCCCCGGCCAAAAAAAGACCCCACTTCTGTTCTTCTCTCCGAGCAGGCCTGGCTCGTCTCAGCCTGTCATAGTATTATCACAGACTATAGAAGACTATGAAAGGCTCATCCATCACGTTATTATTACTATCAGTCCAGACTGACAGTGTGAAGTTTAACTGCATAATAACGTTGAACATAGTAGTTATGGAGATGGTTTGATACCAGTTTAATGGCAGAGAGAGACCAGAGATGGTTTGATAGCAGTTTAATGGCAGAGAGAGACCGGAGATGGTTTGATACCAGTTTAATGGCAGAGAGAGACCAGAGATGGTTTGATACCAGTTTAATGGCAGAGAGAGACCAGAGATGGTTTGATACCAGTTTAATGGCAGAGAGAGACCGGAGATGGTTTGATACCAGTTTAATGGCAGAGAGAGACCAGAGATGGTTTGATACCAGTTTAATGGCAGAGAGAGACCAGAGATGGTTTGATACCAGTTTAATGGCAGAGAGAGACCAGAGATGGTTTGATAGCAGTTCAATGGCAGAGAGAGACCAGAGATGGTTTGATACCAGTTTAATGGCAGAGAGAGACCAGAGATGGTTTGATAGCAGTTCAATGGCAGAGAGGAAATTGCCTTGACCTCCCCATAATTATCAAATCAAATCAAATCAAATTTTTATTTGTCACATACACATGGTTAGCAGATGTTAATGCGAGTGTAGCGAAATGCTTGTGCTTCTAGTTCCGACAATGCAGTAATAACGAGCAAGTAATCTAACTAACAATTCCAAAAAAACTACTGTCTTATACACAGTGTAAGGGGATAAAGAATATGTACATAAGGATATATGAATGAGTGATGGTACAGAGCAGCATAGGCAAGATACAGTAGATGATATCGAGTACAGTATATACATATGAGATAAGTATGTAAACCAAGTGGCATAGTTAAAGTGGCTAGTGATACATGTATTACATAAGGATGCAGTCGATGATATAGAGTACAGTATCAACGTATGCACATGAGATGAACAATGTAGGGTAAGTAACATTATATAAGGTAGCATTGTTTAAAGTGGCTAGTGATATATTTACATCATTTCCCATCAATTCCCATGATTAAAGTGGCTGGAGTAGAGTCAGTGTCATTGACAGTGTGTTGGCAGTAGCCACTCAATGTTAGTGGTGGCTGTTTAACAGTCTGATGGCCTTGAGATAGAAGCTGTTTTTCAGTCTCTCGGTCCCAGCTTTGATGCACCTGTACTGACCTCGCCTTCTGGATGATAGCGGGGTGAACAGGCAGTGGCTCGGGTGGTTGATGTCCTTGATGATCTTTATGGCCTTCCTGTAGCATCGGGTGGTGTAGGTGTCCTGGAGGGCAGGTAGTTTGCCCCCGGTGATGCGTTGTGCAGACCTCACTACCCTCTGGAGAGCCTTACGGTTGAGGGCGGTGCAGTTGCCATACCAGGCGGTGATACAGCCCGCCAGGATGCTCTCGATTGTGCATCTGTAGAAGTTTGTGAGTGCTTTTGGTGACAAGCCGTAGACACTCGTTGTGACTCCTTTGACTATTCGGCATTGCATTGCCGATCTGCAGGTCGTTCATCTCAGCCTATGCTGCCCTTCAGTCCCTTGACTTTTTGGTCGTGAAAGACACATGGATCGCCCCAGAGAACACTACTACTCCAGCTGCTCTCTCTTCATCTGACTATGTTTTCTCTAATAGTCTGAGAGCATCTGGTCGTCACGGTGGTGGCGCAGGTCTTTCTCCCACTCTCACCTGTCCATCTCCTCAGGATTTCCATCCTGTCACTGTCACTCGTCCACTCAAGATTAACATTATTGCCATCTATTGTCCCCTCCCACTTTCACAGTCCCCTCCCACAGTCCCCTCCCACTTTCACAGTCCCCTCCCACTCACAAGGCAGGCAATACGCTTGACCTCATCTTTACTAGAGGCTGTTCTCCTACTAATGTCACTGCAACACCCTCCATGTCTCTGTTCTCCTACTAATCTCACTGCAACCCCCTCCAGGTCTCTGTTCTCCTACTAATCTCACTGCAACCCCCTCCAGGTCTCTGTTCTCCTACTAATCTCACTGCAACCCCCTCCAGGTCTCTGTTCTCCTACTAATCTCACTGTCACCTCCTCCAGGTCTCTGATCACTACTTTGTTTCCTTTTCTGTCTCCCTTTCCTCAAACCCTAACCACTCAGCTCCTACCCAGATGATCATGCACCATCGTAATCTTCGTTCTCTCTTCTGTCATATCATCTCTTCTTTATGATAAATCCTTGTCCCTCCTGTCTCCTGATTCTGCCTCGTCGACTCTCCTCTTTATCCTATGACTCGCATGGTCCCTTTCCTCCCGGCCGACTTGACCCTCCCCTCCTGCTCCTTGGCTAAGTGGCTCATTGCCTCCAACCCTAGGAAACTCTTTTCCACCTTCTCCTCCCTCCTTAATCCTCTACCCATTTCCCCTTCCCACCCCTCAAACCCACAGCCCACCTACCCCTCAACCCCACAGCCCCCCACCTCTCAAACCCACAGCCCCCACCCCTCAAACCCACAGCCCACCCACCCCTCAAACCCCAGCCCCAGCCCCACCCACAGCCCCCACCCTCAAACCCACAGCCCACCCACCCCTCAAACACACAGCCCCACCTACCCCTCAAACCCACAGCCCCACCCACCCCTCAAACCCACAGCCCACCCACCCCTCAAACCCACAGCCCACCCACCCCTCAAACCCACAGCCCCACCCACCCCTCAAACCCACAGCCCCACCCACCCCTCAAACCCACAGCCCCACTTGCTGCTGTGATGACACTTTCTGGTATTTCACCCAATAGATATCAGGGTTCATCACAATTAGATTTGTATTTGAATTTCTCACTGAGTCTGTACATAGTAAAGTCACACTTGTTGTTTGTGTACACAGATTTTATAATGTCTTGTGTTTTCCCCCAACACCACTTTCCATCAACTTGCAGAGCAGACCTACATGACAAATTGAGTCAAAAGCTTTTATGAAATGAACAAAGCATGAGAAGACTTTGCCTTTGTTTTGGTTTGTTTGTTTGTTAATTAGGGTGTGCAGGTTGAATACGTGGTCTGTCGTATGGTAATTTGGTAAAAAGCCAATTTGTTTTCACAGAGGAAATGCAGGAATCTGCTGTTAATGATAATACAGAAGATTTCCCCAAGGTTTCTGTTGACACATCTCCCACGGTAGTTACAGGTGTCAACTTGTCTCCACTTTTGTGGATTGGGGTGATCAGTCCTTTGTTCTAAATTTTGGGCAAGAGGCCAGAGCTGAGGATGATGTTAAAGAGTTTAAGTACAGCCAGTTGGGATTTGTGGTCAGTATTTTTCATCATTTTGTTCATTTCATTTATTCTACACCACAGGCCTTTTTGGTTTGGAGGGGGTGTATTTTGTCCTGTAGTTCATTCAAGGTAATTGGAGAATCCAGTGGGTTCTGGTCGTCTTTAATAGTTGATTCTAAGATTTGTATTTGATCATGTATATGTTTTTTTTGCTGTTTGTTTTTTTTTATGGCCAAAAATATTTTAGAAGTGGTTTACCCATACATCTCTGTTTTAGTGATTCACTATAGTGAAGGCTCAGGTTTACCCATACATCTCTGTTTTAGTGATTCACTATAGTGAAGGCTCAGGTTTACCCATACATCTCTGTTTTAGTGATTCACTATAGTGAAGGCTCAGGTTTACCCATACATCTCTGTTTTAGTGATTCACTATAGTGAAGGCTCAGGTTTACCCATACATCTCTGTTTTAGTGATTCACTATAGTGAAGGCTCAGGTTTACCCATACATCTCTGTTTTAGTGATTCACTATAGTGAAGGCTCAGGTTTACCCATACATCTCTGTTTTAGTGATTCACTATAGTGAAGGCTCAGGTTTACCCATACATCTCTGTTTTAGTGATTCACTATAGTGAAGGCTCAGGTTTACCCATACATCTCTGTTTTAGTGATTCACTATAGTGAAGGCTCAGGTTTACCCATACATCTCTGTTTTAGTGATTCACTATAGTGAAGGCTCAGGTTTACCCATACATCTCTGTTTTAGTGATTCACTATAGTGAAGGCTCAGGTTTACCCATACATCTCTGTTTTAGTGATTCACTATAGTGAAGGCTCAGGTTTACCCATACATCTCTGTTTTAGTGATTCACTATAGTGAAGGCTCAGGTTTACCCATACATCTCTGTTTTAGTGATTCACTATAGTGAAGGCTCAGGTTTTCTGCGTCTCTATGTTTTTGGTTGGACAGGTTTCTCAATGTCTTTTTCTTAGATTTTTGCATTCTTCATCAAACCATTTGTCATTGTTGTTACTTTTGTTAGGTTGTCTGCTTGAAATGCTTGATTTGATAGGGAAGCTGAGAGATCAAATATACTGTTTAGGTTTTCTACTGCCAAGTTCACACCTTCTCTATTTTAACTAGTCAGTTAAGAACACATTCTTATTTACAATGACGGCCTACCCCTGCCAAACCCGGACAATGCTGGGCCTATTGTGCGCCACCTTATGGGACTCCCAATCACGGCCGGATGTGATACAGCCTGGAATCGAACCAGGGTCTGTAGTGATGCCTCTTGTACTGAGATGCAGTCCCTTAAAACACTGCGCCGCTCAGGACTAATACAGTGAAACATTTTTTCCAGGAAGTTGTCTAAAAGGGATTTTAATTTGCTGTTGCCTAATATATTTTTGGTAGGTTTCCATGCTACTTCCCTCAAACCCCCATCTCTTCCTCCCCCTCTCTCTTTCCCTCTCTCCAAACCCCCTTCACCCCCCTCTCTCTGTGGAGTTGTGGCTCTCCCATCTTGTCTCTAGCCCAGCTGCTTTCCACCTAATTGAAAGGCCTGTTGCATACTATAGTGTAGCTGCAGTATTTCAGGTGGGGAAATATGACATGTATGAAAGGTTCAAAGTTGATCCTATTTGTTGCAGCGAATTGTTCCAATGCTGGATAATGTTGACACTCATCATAAGGCCAGTTTGGTGCCTCGCTTCTCTGATTCATATTGACAATGTGTTTGTTTTCTATTCAACATAGACCAATGGTCTTCTTCCCAAGAGGTACCCTAATTCCTTACATAGTGCCCTACTGTTGGTCAGGGCCCTATGGGGAAGTGTTGTGCAGTAAAGGGACCGCCTATAGATCCAGTGGACTTCTAGGACACTAGGCAGGAGACACATCTAATCTATGCTGGTGTGACTGAAACATGTTTTTCTTGACAGGTAAAGTAGATGCCATTGAGTGTCAATGAGAATGAGAATACTAACATGTGTTTTTTCTCTCCTCCTCTTCCTCATGTGGTGTTGTTGCTGCCCTCCTCTTCCTCTTCAATAGGTAATGTGCTAACTTTATTCATTAATATATCATGCCCTCACTCATTCATACAGACTAGAGACTGAAGATTTCATCAGAAGGCCATCAGGCTCTGTAGAATCAGCATGTGTCCCCAATGGCAGCCTATTCATTAGGAATTTAGTCAAGAAAGTAGTGCACTATATTGGGAATAGGGTGCCATGTGGGACTCCCTCAGACGGGGTGTTTTCACATACTTGATAGTCCTTTAGACAGAACCGATCTCAGTCCTTTAAAGGGAAAAGCTAAATAACGCAGTTCTCTTTGCATCTACATTGTTATTGCCTTTTTTTATTTATTTAACTAGGCAAGTCAATTCTTATTTTCAATGACGGCCTAGGAGCAGTGGGTTAACTGCCTGTTCAGGGGCAGAACGACAGATTTGTACCTTGTCAGCTCGGGGGTTTGAACTTGCAACCTTCCGGTTACTAGTCCAACACTCTAACCACTAGGCTACCTTCCGGTTACTAGTCCAAAACTCTAACCACTAGCCTACCTGCTAGTTACTAGTCCAACACTCTAACCACTAGGCTACCTGCTGGTTACTAGTCCAACGCTCTAACCACTAGGCTACCTGCTGGTTACTAGTCCAATACTCTAACCACTAGGCTACCTGCTGGTTACTAGTCCAACGCTCTAACCACTAGGCTACCTTCTGGTTACTAGTCCAACGCTCTAACCACTAGGCTACCTGCTGGTTACTAGTCCAACACTCTAACCACTAGGCTACCTTCTGGTTACTAGTCCAACGCTCTAACCACTAGGCTACCTGCTGGTTACTAGTCCAACGCTCTAACCACTAAGCTACCTGCTGGTTACTAGTCCAACACTCTAAGCACTAGGCTACCTTCTGGTTACTAGTCCAACGCTCTAACCACTAAGCTACCTGCTGGTTACTAGTCCAACACTCTAAGCACTAGGCTACCTTCTGGTTACTAGTCCAACGCTCTAACCACTAGGCTACCTGCTGGTTACTAGTCCAACGCTCTAACCACTAGGCTACCTGCTGGTTACTAGTCCAACGCTCTAACCACTAGGCAATAGTCCAATCTCTAACCACTAGGCTACCTGCTGGTTACTAGTCCAACGCTCTAACCACTAGGCTACCTGCTGGTTACTAGTCCAACACTCTAACCACTAGGCTACCTTCTGGTTACTAGTCCAACGCTCTAACCACTAGGCTACCTGCTGGTTACTAGTCCAACGCTCTAACCACTAGGCTACCTGCTGGTTACTAGTCCAACACTCTAACCACTAGGCTACCTGCTGGTTACTAGTCCAACACTCTAACCACTAGGCTACCTGCTGGTTACTAGTCCAATGCTCTAACCACTAGGCTACCTGCTGGTTACTAGTCCAACGCTCTAACCACTAGGTTACCCTGCCACCTCTACACTCTAACCACTAGGTTACCCTGCCACCTCTACACTCTAACCATTAGGCTAACTCTTTTGCCAGTTCGCTTCACCTATTTTGTGGTCCGATCTATTTTTAGAAAGGAACCAAGATGTTTTTTTAACATTCACTCAATGCAGTGTAGGTTTCCACAAAGTGCAGGGCAAGCCATTCCATCTGAATCTGTTATCGGACAGCTAGATATACCTTATACCTACTTACGTTTTGGAAGCATATAGATTTCATTTAGTTAAAAGATGAGACATAATAATTATAGTCAGAAGATAATATTATCATGTTTATTTTATTGTTAAGATTTTTGTTCAGTAAATAGCAGAAGAATAACTGAAGATTAAATAATGATGTAATATAACATTTTACACCCAAGGTAGGCTTCTGCCCCTTTAAGAGCTAGAATAGGCTTCTGCCCCTTTAAGAGCTAGAAGAGGCTTCTGCCCCTTTAAGAGCTAGAATAGGCTTCTGCCCCTTTAAGAGCTAGAATAGGCTTCTTTAAGAGCCCCTTTAAGAGCTAGAATAGGCTTCTGCCCCTTTAAGAGCTAGAATAGGCTTCTGCCCCTTTAAGAGCTAGATAGGCTTCTGCCTTCTGCTGCCCCTTTAAGAGCTAGAATAGGCTCCTGCCCCTTTAAGAGCTAGAATAGGCTTCTGCCCCTTTAAGAGCTAGAATAGGCTTCTGCCCCTTTAAGAGCTAGAATAGGCTTCTGCCCCTTTAAGAGCTAGAATAGGCTCCTGCCCCTTTAAGAGCTAGAATAGGCTTCTGCCTCTTTAAGAGCTAGAATAGGCTTCTGCCCCTTTAAGAGCTAGAATAGGCTTCTGCCCCTTTAAGAGCTAGAATAGGCTTCTGCCCCTTTAAGAGCTAGAATAGGCTTCTGCTCCTTTAAGAGCTAGAATAGGCTTCTGCCCCTAAGAGCTGGTTCGCTTGGGGGCTTTTTTGAGTTCCTTTGGAGACACTGCAGACAATATGAAGCTAACTGCACCGAGTTCACAAAAATGTGTCTGAAATGGACCAAGTGTGAAAACACCCTTAAACATCAGATCTTAAACATCAGATCTTAAACATCAGATCTTTAACATCAGATCTTAAACATCAGATCTTAAACATCAGATATTAAACATCAGATCTTTAACATCAGATCTTAAACATCAGATCTTTAACATCAGATATTAAACATCAGATATTAAACATCAGATCTTAAACATCAGATCTTTAACATCAGATCTTAAACATCAGATCTTAAACATCAGATCTTAAACATCAGATCTTTAACAACAGACCTTAAACATGTGATGTTAGTGATGTGAATATTTACTGTGTATGTACTCCATGGTGGGTGTGTGAGTAGATAGAGGGTGTGTGTGTGTGTGCTGAAGCCTGGTAGTGAGTGCTGTGTGGTAAAGTCAATACCAGAACACAGCTGGAGGACACATGCAGTAGAGGGGAGAGAACGGCGCCCTGAGATGGGGTGCGCATTCCAATGGCGATGCTGTGTGTGTGTGTGTGGAACATTGAGCATTACCTTTAAATCCCATTGGAAATATGTGCTGTGGTTGTTGGTGTTGCTTCAGCCCTGCTCTCTGAGCTGCCTAATACCACTAGACGACATTTCTGTCAAAAATCTAATGTCACATGCGCTGAATGAAACAGTTTTAGACCTTACCTTGAAATGCTTACTTACAAACCCTTAATCAAAAGAAAATAAGAGTTCAGAAAACATTTAATACATTTTTTTTTAAAGGTCAAACTATGAAAACGCATTAGCGAATCCAAATACAGGGGGTACCGGTACCGAGTCAATGTGTGGGGGTACGGGTTAGTAATGAGACTATATACAGGGGGTACCGGTACACAGCACACAGCTTTGACCTACTACAGTAGCCATGTTGGTCTATTGCACTTCAACCTATGTGAAGGCAGGTTGCTTAGGATTCAAACCTTCTCAAAGAGCCTCACTCACACTCTTAGAGGAGCTGCTCCCACACAATAATGTGATTGGTACCACATACGAGGTAAAGTATTGGATTCTTCACACACAACACTAATCCCATTCCGCTACATTTTCAATGTATTCACATGTTTTATTACATGAAAACACTTAGCTTTCATACGTACAAGACCATTGTGCTTGATTGAGCTGTTTTGTCTTTTAGTAATGTGATTAAACCTGTATTTTAGCAATACATGCAACTGAGAAAACGTATGTATTTCATAACATCATTTTTTGGTTAGTATGTACCCAGCATAACAACAGGTGCTGTTGTGTTGGACACAGTCTCTCATACAGATATAGAGTAGGGATATGGTGACCATGACCGCGACCCCACTGCCTGTGGGTGTCTCAGGGAGAGTAGGGATATGGTGACCATGACCGCGACCCCACTGCCTGTGGGTGTCTCAGGGAGAGTAGGGATATGGTGACCATGACCGTGACCCCACTCCCTGTGGGTGTCTCAGGGAGAGTAGGGATATGGTGACCCCACTCCCTGTGGGTGTCTCAGGGAGAGTAGGGATATGGTGACCCTGACCGTGACCCCACTCCCTGTGGGTGTCTCAGGGAGAGTAGGGATATGGTGACCCTGACCGTGACCCCACTCCCTGTGGGTGTCTCAGGGAGAGTAGGGATATGGTGACCCTGACCGTGACCGCACTCCCTGTGGGTGTCTCAGGGAGAGTAGGGATATGGTGACCATGACCGCGACCCCACTCCCTGTGGGTGTCTCAGGGAGAGTAGGGATATGGTGACCATGACCGCGACCCCACTCCCTGTGGGTGTCTCAGGGAGAGTAGGGATATGGTGACCCTGACCGTGACCCCACTCCCTGTGGGTGTCTCAGGGAGAGTAGGGATATGGTGACCCCACTCCCTGTGGGTGTCTCAGGGAGAGTAGGGATATGGTGACCCTGACCGTGACCCCACTTCCTGTGGGTGTCTCAGTGAGAGTAGGGATATGGTGACCATGACCGTGACCCCACTCCCTGTGGGTGGGGATCCTGGTCCAGAATACACAGGGTTTCTCCCTCCCCATATTGACTGAGACCTGATCCTGGTCCAGAATACACAGAGTTTATCCCTCCTCATATTGACTGATACCTGATCCTGGTCCAGAATACACAGGGTTTCTCCCTCCTCATATTGACTGATACCTGATCCTGGTTCAGAATACACAGGTTTTATCCCTCCCATATTGACTGATCCTGGTCCAGAATACACAGGGTTTCTCCCTCCCCATATTGACTGATCCTGGTCCAGAATACACAGGGTTTCTCCCTCCCATATTGACTGATCCTGGTCCAGAATACACAGGGTTTCTCCCTCCTCATATTGACTGATCCTGGTCCAGAATACACAGGGTTTCTCCCTCCCCATATTGACTGATACCTGATCCTGGTCCAGAATACACAGGGTTTCTCCCTCCTCATATTGACTGATACCTGATCCTGGTCCAGAATACACAGGGTTTCTCCCTCCTCATATTGACTGATCCTGGTCCAGAATACACAGGGTTTCTCCCTCCTCATATTGACTGATCCTGGTTCAGAATACACAGGGTTTCTCCCTCCCATATTGACTGATACCTGATCCTGGTTCAGAATACACAGGGTTTCTCCCTCCCATATTGACTGATACCTGATCCTGGTTCAGAATACACAGGGTTTCTCCCTCCTCATATTGACTGATACCTGATCCTGGTCCAGAATACACAGGGTTTCTCCCTCCACATATTGACTGATCCTGGACCAGAATACACAGGGTTTCTCTGCATCAAACTACTGAGGCTGCAGTCTGGCAACCTACCCAATTATAGTCTCTGCATCAAACTACTGAGGCTGCAGTCTGGCAACCTACCCAATTATAGTCTCTGCATCAAACTACTGAGGCTGCAGTCTGGCAACCTACCCAATTATAGTCTCTGCATCAAACTACTGAGGCTGCAGTCTGGCAACCTACCCAATTATAGTCTCTGCATCAAACTACTGAGGCTGCAGTCTGGCAACCTACCCAATTATAGTCTCTGCATCAAACTACTGAGGCTGCAGTCTGGCAAAATCATCTCCAGTCCATCTGTGGAAATAGGCAGAGTTGAGACAGAGTTCATCATTGACACGTGGAATGAAAATAGTGTTTCTATTTCTGGACATTTGTGCTGTATGGTGTTGTTAGTAATCACCTCATAGTGGGTGTGTTGAGTGCCAGGTCTCTCTGCATCTCATGAGAGATACACACACACAGTCACTGTTCTGTTACCAATGGCAGTTAGGGATAGGTGATATCTGACACACAAACAGGCACTATGTTGAAGTTTGAACAGGTCAAACTAAACCTACCTAATTCTGTTCTTCCAATCGATGGCCTTTGGTGAGCAGACGAGGTGAGGCTGGAGGGGAGGTCTTTGCCAGAGCCTCATTGATGGGCTTAGCAGTGTAGATCAGTACCTGGCCCTTCATCAAAGATACTGGTCAGTCACACACACGGTATGTTTCACAGTTGGGTTATCAAATGTATCAAAATAATGACATGGGTTTCCTTCTGTATTTCTACACATGTTGAGTCTGTGAAATATGTTGACAGGTGAAGGTTGCTGGCCAGCTGCTTGTAACATGTGTCTGTGAAATCTGTTGCCCTGACAGGTGAAGGTTGCTGGCCAGCTGCTTGTAACATGTGTCTGTGAAATCTGTTGCCCTGACAGGTGAAGGTTGCTGGCCAGCTGCTTGTAACATGTGTCTGTGAAATCTGTTGACAGGTGAAGGTTGCTGGCCAGCTGCTTGTAACATGTGTCTGTGAAATCTGTTGCCCTGACAGGTGAAGGTTGCTGGCCAGCTGCTTGCAACATGTGTCTGTGAAATCTGTTGCCCTGACAGGTGAAGGTTGCTGGCCAGGTGCTTGCAACATGTGTCTGTGAAATCTGTTGCCCTGGCAGGTGAAGGTTGCTGGCCAGCTGCTTGCAACATGTGTCTGTGAAATCTGTTGCCCTGGCAGGTGAAGGTTGCTGGCCAGCTGCTTGCAACATGTGTCTGTCTGTTCTGTTCATAGTAATGCTCACCGTGAGGTCATGTCTGTCTGTTCTGTTCATAGGAATGCTCACCGTGAGGGCATGTCTGCGTGATGCTGATGAGGGCCCTCTTGCTGGTGCTTCTCTATGGCTGTTTTGTTGAGTAATTGTCTGGCTGTTGTAAACATCCCCTAGAGTCTCACTGTAACACATAATATCAGTCACATTCCATAATGGGATAATGCATGCATCCCAAATGACTCCCTAGTCCCTATGTAGAGGACAACTTTTGACTAGGGCCCATTGAGTAGTGCACTACACAGGGAGTAGGTTGCTGTTTCGGACACAACCATTGTTGTATGTCATGCAAGTAATAATATCCTATTTGGCACATAACTGCCACTTTAACAGAGGCCATACATTGCCCCTGATTTAACTGTCACTTTAACAGAGGTCATACATTGCCCCTGATTTAACTGTCACTTTAACAGAGGTCATACATTGCCCCTGATTTAACTGTCACTTTAACAGAGGCCATACATTGCCCCTGATTTAACTGTCACTTTAACAGAGGCCATACATTGCCCCTGATTTAACTGTCACTTTAACAAAGGCCATACATTGCCCCTGATTTAACTGTCACTTTAACAGAGGTCATACATTGCCCCTGGTTTAATTGTCACTTTAAGAGAGGCCATACATTGCCCCAGGTTTAACTGTCACTTTAACAGAGACCATACATTGCCCCTGGTTTAACTCTCACTTTAAGAGAGACCATACATTGCCCCTGGTTTAACTGTCACTTTAAGAGAGGTCATACATTGCCCCTGGTTTAACTGTCACTTTAAGAGAGACCATACATTGCCCCTGGTTTAACTGTCACTTTAACAAAGGCCATACATTGCCCCTGATTTAACTGTCACTTTAACAGAGGTCATACATTGCCCCTGGTTTAATTGTCACTTTAAGAGAGGCCATACATTGCCCCAGGTTTAACTGTCACTTTAACAGAGACCATACATTGCCCCTGGTTTAACTCTCACTTTAAGAGAGACCATACATTGCCCCTGGTTTAACTGTCACTTTAAGAGAGGTCATACATTGCCCCTGGTTTAACTGTCACTTTAAGAGAGACCATACATTGCCCCTGGTTTAACTGTCACTTTAAGAGAGGCCATACATTGCCCCTGGTTTAACTGTCACTTTAAGAGAGGTCATACATTGCCCCTGGTTTAACTGTCACTTTAAGAGAGACCATACATTGCCCCTGGTTTAACTGTCACTTTAAGAGAGGCCATACATTGCCCCTGGTTTAACTGTCACTTTAAGAGAGGCCATACATTGCCCCTGGTTTAACTGTCACTTTAAGAGAGGACATACATTGCCCCTGGTTTAACTGTCACTTTAAGAGAGACCATACATTGCCCCTGGTTTAACTGTCACTTTAAGAGAGGCCATACATTGCCACTTGTATTGTTTATAATAAGAGTTTATGGAATCTATGCGTTTTCATAGTGAAGATACAGCTTTGATAATATTGACATAAAATATTGTTCCCTCTTTTCGTCCTTCAGTGTCTGTCAGACTGATACCTAATCCTACATGTAATCATTGACCAGCATCATCCCAAATAGTACCCTATTCTCTATATAGTGCACTCATCTTGACGTGAGGCCTATGGGCCCTGGTCAAAAGAAGTGCACTGTAAAGGGAATCGGGTGCGTTGTGAGACACATGCCATTTGGGTGTTTTGACTCTCGCCCACTTGTTTGGTTAGTGACAGTTGGACTTGTTTGGTTAGTGACAGTTGGACTTGTTTGGTTAGTGACAGTTGGCCTGCCTGCTATCTCCTATCTGGTTTAGGGTGATGTCATCCTGCCATTTAGACAGGTAAACCCAACACTGTTTATGTTTCGTAGTAGTACCGAGACAAAAGAGAGAGAGGTTAGTGAGAGAGACTTGTTTGGAGAGAAGAGAGGAGAGAGAGAGAGAGAGAGAGAGAGAGAGAGAGAGAGAGAGAGAGAGAGAGAGAGAGAGAGAGAGAGTGAGAGAATCAGCACATAGGAGGTCAAACACCTACAGCATTCCCTCCCCCTTAATCCCCCTAGACACAACTACGGCAACATAGCCAGCAACTCCTGCAGCTCTGTCGGACGCTGGGTATGTACATAGTCAATGGTAGGTTTCTAGGGGACTCCTGCGGTAGGTACACCTATAGCTCATCTCTTGGCAGTAGTACTGTAGACTACTTTGTCACTGACCTCAACCCAGAGTCTCCTAGAAATGCTATAGATGGAAGGAATGGAGTGTAGAAACCTACCAAAAAACAATGAGGCAAGAACAAATCCAATCCCTTTTAGACAACTTCCTGGACAAAACATTCCACTGTAGTAGTGAAGGTGTAAACTTGACAGTAGAAAACATGAACAGTATTTTTAAATTCTCAGCTTCTGCTTTCAAGCAGACAACTTAAGAAAATTAACAACAAGACAAATTGTTTGATGAACAAAGCAAAAACCTTAGAAAGAAATTGAGAAACCTGTCATAGAGACCCAGAAAACCTGAAGAAGCAACAGCACGTATAAGCTCAATGCAATGGAAGAATCCATAGAGTCTAACCACTTGTGAAATTGGAAAATGCTAAACAAACAACAACATAAAGAGTTATCTATCCAAAACAGAGATGTGTGGATAAACCACTTCTCCAATACATTTGTCTCTATAACAAAGACAAACAGAAAAAACATGTACAGTGGTTCTTCCTTTAACAGTTGTGTCATACTGCAGGACATGTTGCAGCCTGCTGCAGAATTCTGTGGCACATTATTTAATTGTCAGCCATTGTTACCATTAATGCTAGTTGCTAGTTTGACCACCAGAGGGATTATTTGAGAAGCATTTGATAGTCTTCAATATTGGCTGTACTAGATCATTTAAAACCTTTTAAAAAAAACATAGTATATGTTATTGATTTTAAGAAATGTACCTTAATTAATTTGATTAATATTATGATGTTTCTATTCCAAGAAAAACGAAACGCTATGAAAATGTGGCGCTGTACAACATGACCGGTTGGGAGTAGGCTACTAAGTGACTGTGAGTGAATCCTAACATTTCTACACCCTAATTGTAGTCTAACCAATACCCAAACGGAGATTCAGTGAAAATTAAAATCTTATTGATTTCTCAAAACCAGTCCCCGCTATAGGAATATTTTGAAGATAAATACACAACGCAGAGGACGAGAGGACTAGAATTAACCATCAATAGGGAATGATCAAGTAACATCTGTTTAAAATCTGTGGAATGTCAGACTCTCGTGTGGCAACTTTTCATTTGTCTGTACATTGAGTCTGGGGCAGGATACTTGTTATATGGCCATTGGGCCAGGTGAACTGCAATGACTTCTGATTGGTCAACCCCAGGCTAGGGTGGGGAGGGCGGGTTATAATTGACATCCTGTTTCTTTGTTCTGTGGAGAATCACTGAGGACAGGGAAGACTGAACATCTACTTCTCAGCGTAACATCTCGGATTTGTCCATTCCAGCTATTTTTCTACCCCTGATTTGCTTTGGGGAATAACATCAACTGCTAACACCATGCTTGTCTCAGAGCAGCGTGAAACAGTGCTGAAATGGTTGACCACACGTGGGTAGGCTAATGCTTCAAATCCTATTCTAACAATTGGATGACTTTGGGTGTTCCTGTAAGTAACAATATGTTGCCTTCATTAGCCTACTTTATTCCAATATTTATGTCATTCAGTGATAATTATGCCCATAGTAATTTGTTATGGATCCATCCAGACGTGGTTAGAAAACAATGCATTTGGTGGACTCGAAAGATCCATTTGTCTTGTCCTATTGCTGAAAGTCCCGTACGGACTTCAGATAGGCGAAGGTTGAGAGCCGTGCATCCTCCGAAACACAACCCTGCCAAGCCGCACTGCTTCTTGACACAATGCACGCTTAACCCTGAAGCCAGCCGCAGCAATGTGTTGGAGGAAACACCGTAGACCTGATGACTGTGTCAGCGTGCATGCGCCCGGCTCACCACCAGGAGGCACGATGGGACAAGGACATCTCGGCCAGCCAAACCTTCACCTAACCCAGGCCAATTGTGCGTCGCCTCATGGGTCTCCCAGTCGCGGCCGGTCATGGGTATCGAACCAGCATCTGTAGCAGCACAGTTTGCACTGCAATGCAGTGTCAGACCGCTGCGTCACTCGGGAGGCCCCGTCCAAAAAAAAATGTTTAATGCTGATCAAAGTATCAAAATACTAAAATACTACTTAAGCAGGACTCTTAACAAATTTAAATGAAATGTAACTTGTATATTTTGACCACAGAAACAATGACAAAATATGGAAAAATAAATGATTAGCGAAATGTTAATTATATAATGCAGCCCGTGTAATCATCTGCCAGAGAGTAGCCACAATAGGCCCGAGCCCCAAGATATAAATTTGCGCCAGATAACTCTCACTGGAATCGGCCTGAGCCCCAAGTAATACATTTGGGCCAGATGACTTTCACCGGAATCGGCCCGAGCCCCAAGTTATACATTTGACCCAGATAACTCACACCGGAATCGGCCCGAGCCCCAAGTTATACATTTGGGCCAGATAACTCACAACGGAATCGGCCCGAGCTCAATCCCCGCGTTGTGACGCATCCTAGCCATGACGTCAGCTGGAATCGGCCCAGATCCACTGGGCTAGCTGGGGGATGGACTCACTGATGTTTAAAGATGATGAGTTATCGTCAAAGGCAATCAACTTCGCTCTAATCACAGTCAGAAGACAGTTGAAGAAACTTGAGTGGACTTATGGAAAGGCTCTGTCAGACATTTTATATGTAATTATTATTATTATAAAAAAATAAGATTCTGAACATTAACCATGTGTGTTCTCTTGATTTGTACTGTTCTGTAGTTTCGACCCAATGACAAACAAAGACCTCTGCGTCCTGCAGGTCCAGGATCAGAGCTGGCGAGACATTCAATGACATCATCAAGAGATGTGCTGGACCCTGTGTCAGAGAGGTGTTTTTCAGACCACATCGTGTCTATTGTCCTGCTAATAGCCGTTGTGAAAACATGTTTTCAAAAGGCCTCCAGGGCCGACAGAGAAGATCCTTAGTTTGTACCCCCTTCCACTTGCCTCTTCCGTTTATTCCCATAGTAATTTGTTATGGCTTGCATTGCAAATGAGGCTATAAACTGGGTCAAGATGCCAGCAGAGTAAATAAACATCTACATGGATTGTGACTCCATCTCGTTCCTCGCCCTCTTCAATGCCGCCTGACTCTCAACCAATGACGTGACTCTCCTCCAATAATTACATTTAGAGGATTGGAGGATTCTAAATTAATATCTAAGTGGCATTTTCATTAGGATCTGTGAGAATATATGAGAATATCTAAGGGGCTTTTATATAGTTATAATGCATGGTTAATAATAATGATAATAATAATGATAATGATACAAATGATAATAAAAATGATAATAATAAGCATACAAATGATAATGATAATAATAACAATGCTAATAATAAGCATACAAATGATAATGATAATAATAACAATGCTAATAATAAGCATACAAATGATAATGATAATAATAATGGTAATAATAATGATAGTAATAATGATGATAATAATGATAATAATACTAATGATAATAATGATGTTAATAATAATAATTATAATAATAACCATACAAATAATAATGATAATGATGACAATGATAATAATGATGGTAATAATATTCATACAAATAACAATGATAATGATAATAATTATAATAACGATAATGGTAATAATAACTGTCACGCCCTGGTCTTAGTATTTTGTGTTTTCTTTATTTATTTGGTCAGGCCAGGGTGTGACATGGGTTTATTTTGTGTTGTGTTTATGTATGGGGGTTTTTCATAGGTTTTGGGATTGTGGCTTAGTGGGGTGTTCTAGCAAAGTCTATGGCTGCCTGAGGCGGTTCTCAATCAGAGGCAGGTGATTCTCGTTGTCTCTGATTGGGAACCATATTTAGGCAGCCATATTCTTTGAGTGTTGGTGGGTGATTGTTCCTGTCTCTGTGTTAGTTGTCACCAGATAGGCTGTATAGGTGATTGTTCCTGTCTCTGTGTTAGTGTTCACCAGATAGGCTGTTTAGGTTTTCACTTTGTTGTTTTTGTATTGTTCGTGTTTTTTCGTTATTAAACATGTATCAAAATTACCATGCTGCATTTTGGTCCGACTCTCCTTCGACGGAAGAAAACCGTAACACAATCATCCACCACTACAGGACCAAGCGGCGTGGTGACAGGCAGCGGCAGCAGGAGCAACCAAGGTTGGATTATACGACTTGGGAGGAAATAGACAGGTGGGCGGCAGGTGGGCGACCCAGAGAGAGTGGGATTCGCCTGGGATTCGCTGGAGCAGTGCGAGGATGGCTATAGGAGAATGGAGTTGAAGAGAAAAGCACGGCGGCGCAGAAGGAAGCCCGAGAGTCAGCCCCAAAAATTTCTTGGGGGGGGCTCAGGGAGAGTGTGGCAGAGTCAGGGTTCAAACCTGAGCCAACACCCCTGTTTATCGTGAGGAGCCAAGGAGGAGACCAGAACCAGAGCCGGTGTTGGAGGTGAGTGAAGCAGAGACTGTGAAGGAGTTAATGGGGAAAGTGGAGGAGAGAGTTATGAGGGAGTTGATAGGTTGGTGCTTTAGATACGATATTCGCTCGACGGAGCTTGTCGGGGATTTGATGGCACCTGGGTCAGTGCTCCATACTCGTCCTGAGGTGCGTATTATTCGGCTGGTGAAGAGTGTGCCAGCCTCACGCACTAGGCCTCCTGTGTACCTACCTAGCCTTTGCACGTCCTGTGCCAGTCCTGCTCTCAGGCTCTCCAGTACACCTTCACGGCCTGGTCCATCCTGTGCCACCTTCACACACCAGTCCTCCGCTGGCAGCTCCTCGCACCAGGCTTCCTGTGCGTGTCCTCAGCCCAGTACCACCAGTGCCAGCACCACGCACCAGGCCTTCAGTGCGCCTCGCCTGTTCAGCGCTGCCAGAGCCTTTCTCCTCTCCAGCGCTGTCGGAGTCTCCCGCCTGTTTAGCTCTGCCAGAGCCTTCCTCCTCTCCAGCGCTGCCGGAGTCTCCCGCCTGTCTAGCGCTATCAGAGCCTTCCTCCTCTCCAGCGCTGTCAGAGTCTCCCGCCTGTTTAGCGCTGCCAAAGCCTTCCTTCTCTCCAGCGCTGCCGGAGTCTCCTGCCTGTTCAACGCAGCCAGAGCTGCTAATCTGAATGGAGAAGCCAGAGCTGCCAGTCTGCATGGAGCAGCCAGAGCTTCCGGTCTGCATGGAGCAGCCAGAGCTGCCAGTCTGCATGGAGCAGCCAGATCTGCCAGTCTGCATGGAGCAGCCAGAGCTGCCAGTCTGCATGGAGCAGCCAGATCTGCCAGTCTGCATGGAGCAGCCAGAGCTGCCAGTCTGCATGGAGCAGCCAGATCTGCCAGTCTGCATGGAGCAGCCAGAGCTGCCAGTCTGCATGGAGCAGCCAGAGCTGCCAGTCTGCATGGAGCAGCCAGAGCTGCCTGTCTGCATGGTCAGCCAGTCAGCCAGGATCTTCCAGATCCGCCATTCAGCCAGGATCCACCATTCAGCCAGGATCTGCCAGAACCACCAGCTAGCCAGGATCTGCCAGAGCCTACTACCTGCCTGAGTTTCCTCTCAGTACTGGGCTTCCTCTCGGTACTAGGCATCCCCTCAGTGCTGAGCTTCCCCTCAGTGCCGAGCTACCCCTCAGTCCCGAGCTACCCCTCAGTCCTGAGCTTCCCCTCAGTCCTGAGCTTCCCCTCAGTCCTGAGCTTCCCCTCAGTCCCGAGCTTCCCCTCAGTCCCGAGCTTCCCCTCAGTCCCGAGCTTCTACCTCAGTCCCGAGCTGCCCCTCAGTCCAGTGGGGTCCTTGGTGAGAGTTATTAGGCCAAGGTCGGCGGCGAGGGTCGCCAATCAAAGGACGCGTTACAGGGGGACTAAGACTTGGTTGGAGTAGGGTCCACGTCCCGAGCCGGAGCCGCCACCGTGGACAGACGCCCACCCGGACCCTCCCCTATGGGTTTTAGTGTGCAGCCGGGAGTCTGCACCTTGGGGGGTTCTGTCACGCCCTGGTCTTAGTATTTTGTGTTTTCTTTATTTATTTGGTCAGGCCAGGGTGTGACATGGGTTTATTTTGTGTTGTGTTTATATATGGGGGTTTTTCGTAGGTTTCGGGATTGTGGCTTAGTGGGGTGTTCTAGCAAAGTCTATGGTTGCCTGAGGCTGTACTCAATCAGGGGCAGGTGATTCTCGTTGTCTCTAATTGGGAACCATATTTAGGCAGCCATATTCTTTGAGTGTTTCGTGGGTGATTGTTCCTGTCTCTATGTTAGTTGTCACCAGATAGGCTGTATAGGTCAGTCCACATGTCAAGTGAAATTCCCCCATTGTATTGACCCAAGTTCTCTCTCAACTCCAGGACCACCAACCGTTTTTGTTGTTGTTGCCTGATGGATTCTCCAATTACCTTGAATGAACTACAGGACAAAATAAAAACCCTCCAACCCAAAAAGGCCTGTGGTGTTGATGGTATCCTCAATGAAATGATAAAATATAAAGACCACAAATTCCAATTGGCTATACTTAAACTCTTTAACATCATCCTCAGCTCTGGCATCTTCCCCGATATTTGGAATCAAGGACTGATCACCCCAATCCACAAAAGTGGAGACAAATTTGACTCTAATAACTACCGGGGGAAGGGCTTCAACAGTAACCTTGGGAAAGTCCTCTGCATTATCATTAACAGCAGACTCATTTCCTCAGTGACGCTGATCACTTGGATGTAAACACTAAATCATTTATAAATAATCCTAGAACATTTAAAGCCTTTATTACAGCAAAGCACAGATTAAAAACAGATGAATTTGTGAAATGGTTTACTTGACATGTCGTTGCATGAGGCTTGGTGGCTTCAGTAGGTTAATAAACATATAGAAGCAGGTCTTATTTCTGTAGATATATTGATGATTTAAAAAGGCATATTTAACAGTTAGGATATTGATATTGTTATAAAATAATATTATTTTTTATTAGTGTTGCACCATTGTTCTTACATAATATAACCATATACAATTTCAGTAACACTTGTTTGACTGGTGGACTGTGTCATCCCCTCGGTCTCCACAATGGATCAGTCCACTCAGACAAGAACCAATCAGACAGGTGTCTTAGACTGGTGGACAGTGTCATCCCCCTCGGTCTCCACAATGGATCAGTCCACTCAGACAGGAACCAATCAGACAGGTGTCTTAGACTGGTGGACAGTGTCATCCCCCACGGGCTCCACAATGGATCAGTCCACTCAGACAGGAACCAATCAGACAGGTGTCTTAGACTGGTGGACAGTGTCATCCCCCTCGGTCTCCACAATGGATCAGTCCACTCAGACAGGAACCAATCAGACAGGTGTCTTAGACTGGTGGACTGTGTCATCCCCCACGGCCTCCACAATGGATCAGTCCACTCAGACAGGACTATTTTATACACCTGTTTCCAACGTGTGTGTCTGAAACTGGCGGATCCACTAATTTGAAGGGGTGTCCACATACTTTTGTATATATAGTGTACGTGTGACAGAGACTCTCTTCTCCAGCAAAGCTGTATTTTTGGCTCAACAGTCTTTGTCATTGCCAAGGTCAGAACATAGTCAAATCTCCACGTTACGTAGTCTGCATTTCCTATTTGCCTCTAAAACATTGATTTCAAGACAATGCTTCTACTACTATTGCTGGTATCTGTGGTTGTGTATATATATATATATATATATATATATATATATATATATATATATATATATATATATATATATATATATATATATATATATATATATATATATATATATATATATATATATATATATATATACGCATAACATAAGGCCCTACAGTGATGGCATTTAAAACAGTTTGATCTATGTGGGACAGTCTGCTTTAGATGGAGTAGGTTGTATGGCTTCTAGTGGTACATGCAATGACGAATCATTGTTGTCTGTAGAGGGAGGGTAGAGAGAGAGATTAGAGAGATAGAGAGAAAGATGCAGAGAGAGAGAGAGAGAGATGCAGAGAGAGACAGTGAGAGAGGGGGAGAGAGAGCGAGAGAGAGGGAGAGAGAGAGACAGAGAGAGAGCAAGAGAGAGAGACAGAGAGAGAGAGAGAGAGAGAGAGAGAGAGAGAGAGAGAGAGAGAGAGAGAGAGAGAGAGAGAGAGAGAGAGAGAGAAAGAGAGGGAGAGAGAGGGAGAGCGAGAGAGAGCGGGAGAGAGGGAGAGAGAAAGAGAGAGAGGAGACAAACCGAGCCATCCCTTTGACATTTCAAAAGGCCTTGGAGCTGCTGATAGGGCATATGTGTGGGCTGAGGTTGTGATCCCAGCGTTGGCATCAGATATGTATGTGGGAGGGGACCTGAGCATATCGCCTGCATGAGGTGAGAGATGGGAGAGATTCTATCAATATGCTAGATTCTCTCAGCTCATGCAGACGATACGCTTGGGTCCATATTATGGTTGACTGGCCAGAGAACTATGAACGCTCTTATCCCTGGTGACTTACACGTTACTGTCGTGTCCCGGAGTCGGGTCAAACACGTCTCAATCTACTTATCATATAAAAGGTTGCCTGTGGATATGGATGGTTTACGTCTGCCCATGGTGGACCACACAGCACCAGCGACCCTGAATAAGGAAGTGTGTGTTTTCAGCAAATAGATATTTTGGGTACACAGTACCAATCTGAATACACCTATTTATATTTGAGATTCTTCAAAGTAGCCACCATTTGCCTTGATGACAGCTTTGCACCACTCTTGGTATTCTCTCAACCAGTTTCATGAGGTAGTCACCTGGAATGCATTTAAATTAACACCAATTAGGGTTATGTCTCCATTAGGGTTAGGTCTGTATTAGGGTTAGGTCTGTATTAGGGTTAGGTCTCTATTCGGGTTAGGTCTATATTAGGGTTAGGTCTCTATTAGGGTTAGGTCTCTTATTGGTTAGGTCTCTATTAGGGTTAGGTCTCGTATTGGTTAGGTCTCTATTAGGGTTAGGTCTCTATTAGGGTTAGGTCTCTATTAGGGTTAGGTCTCTTATTGGTTAGGTCTCTATTATGGTTAGGTCTCTTATTGGTTAGGTCTCTTATTGGTTAGGTCTCTATTAGGGTTAGGTCTCTATTAGGGTTAGTTCTCTATTAGGGTCAGGGTTAGGTCTCTTATTGGTTAGGTCTCTATTAGGGTTATGTCTCTTATTGGTTAGGTCTCTATTAGGGTTAGGTCTCTTAGTGTTAGGTCTTTCTTAGAGCTAGGGTTAGTTCTCTATCAGGGTTTGGTCTCTATTAGGGTTTGTTCTCTATTAGGGTTAGGGTTAGGTATCTTATTGGTTAGGTCTCTATCAGGGTTTGTTCTCTATTAGGGTTAGGGTTAGGTCTATTATTGGTTAGGTCTCTATTAGGGTTAGGTCTCTATTAGGGTTAGTTCTCTATTAGGGTTAGGGTTAGGTCTCTTATTGGTTAGGTCTCTATTAGGGTTATGTCTCTTATTGGTTAGGTCTCTATTAGGGTTAGGTCTCTTAGTGTTAGGTCTTTCTTAGGGCTAGGGTTAGGTCTCTATCAGGGTTTGGTCTCTATTAGGGTTTGTTCTCTATTAGGGTTAGGGTTAGGTCTCTTATTGGTTAGGTCTCTATCAGGGTTTGTTCTCTATTAGGGTTAGGGTTAGGTCTCTTATTGGTTAGGTCTCTATTAGGGTTTAAGTCTCTTAGGGTTAGGTCTCTATTCAGGTTAGGGTTTGGTCTCTATTGGGGTTAGGTCTCTATTAGGGTTTGCTCTCTATTAGGGTTACATCTCTATTATGGTTAGGTCTCTATTGGGGTTATGGTTAGAGTTAAGACCCCTATTAGGGTTAGGACTCTATTAGGGTTAGGTCTCTATTAGGGTTAGGTCTCTATTAGGGTTTGTTCTCTATTAGGGTTAGGGTTAGGTCTCTTAGGGTTTAGGTCTCTTAGGGTTTAGGTCTCTATTAGGGTTAGGTCTCTATTCAGGTTAGGGTTTGGTCTCTATTATGGTTAGGTCTCTATTGGGGTTAGGGTTAGAGTTAAGACTCCTATTAGGGCTAGGACTCTATTAGGGTTAGGGTTAGGTCTCTATTAGTGTTAGGTCTTTATTAGGGTTAGGGCTCTATTAGGGTTAGGTCTATTTTAGGGTTAGGTCTCTATTAGGGTTAGGGTTAGGACCCCTATTAGGGTTAGGTCTCTATTAGTGTTAGGTCTTTATTAGGGTTAGGTCTCTATTAGTGTTAGGTCTTTATTAGGGCTAGGACTCTATTAGTTTTAGTGTTAGGTCTCCATTAGGGCTAGGGTTAGGTCTCTATTCAGGTTAGGGTTAGGACCCCTATTAGGGTTAGGACTCTATTAGTGTTAGGTCTTTATTAGGGCTAGGACTCTATTAGTGTTAGGTCTTTATTAGGGTTAGGACTCTATTAGTGTTAGGTCTTTATTAGGGTTAGGACTCTATTAGGGTTAGGTCTTTATTAGGGTTAGGACTCTATTAGGGTTAGGACTCTATTAGTGTTAGGTCTTTATTAGGGTTAGGACTATTAGTGTTAGGACTATATGAGTATGAGTGTTAGGTCTTTATTAGGACTAGGACTCTATTAGTGTTAGGACTTTATTAGGGTTAGGACTCTATTGGGGTTAGGGTTAGGGTTAGGACTCTATTAGGGTTAGTTCTCTATTATGGTTAGGTCTCTATTTGGGTTAGGGTTAGGACTCTATTAGGGTTAGGACTCTATTAGGGGTGGTCTTTATTAGGGTTAGGTTTCTATTAGTGTTAGGTCTTTATTAGGGTTAGGACTCTATTAGTGTTAGGTCTTTATTAGGGCTAGGACTCTATTAGTGTTAGGTCTTTATTAGGGTTAGGACTCTATTAGGGTTAGGGTTAGGACTCTATTAGGGTTAGTTCTCTATTATGGTTAGGTCTCTATTAGGGTTAGGGTTAGGGTTAGGACTCTATTAGGGTTAGGTCTTTATTAGGGTTAGGTCTCTCTTAGTCTTAGGTCTTTATTAGGGTTAGGACTCTATTAGTGTTAGGTCTTTATTAGGGTTAGGGTTAGGTCTCTATTAGGGTTAGGGTTAGGTCTCTATTCAGGTTAGGGTTAGGACTCTATTAGGGTTAGGACTCTATTAGGGTTAGGACTCTATTTATGTTAGGTCTTTTTTATGGTTAGGACTCTATTAGTGTTAGGTCTTTATTAGGGTTAGGACTCTATTAGTGTTAGGTCTTTATTAGGGTTAGGTCTCTATTAGGGTTAGGCCTTTATTAGGGTTAGGTCTCTATTAGGGTTAGGCCTCTATTCAGGTTAGGGTTTGGTCTTTATTAGGGTTAGGTCTCTTAGGGTTAAGCTTAGGTCTCTATTAGGGTGTAGGTCTCTATCAGGGTTAGGTCTCTATTCAGGTTAGGGTTTGGTCTCTATTAGGGTTAGGTCTCTATTAGGGTTATGTCTCTATTAGGGTTAGGGTTAGGTCTATATTAGGGTTAAGCTTAGGTCTCTATTAGGGTTTCGGTCTCTATTAGGGTTAGGGTTAGGACTCTATTAGGGTTAGGGTTAGGACTCTATTAGGGTTAGTTCTCTATTATGGTTAGGTCTCTATTAGTGTTAGGTCTCTATTAGGGTTTCGGTCTCTATTAGGGTTAGGTCTCTATTCAGGTTAGGGTTTGGTCTCTATTAGGGTTAGGACTCTATTAGGGTTAGGTCTTTATTAGGGTTAGGTCTCTATTAGTGTTAGATCTTTATTAGGGTTAGGACTCTATTAGTGGTAGGTCTTTATTAGGGCTAGGACTCTATTAGTGTTAGGTCTTTATTAGGGTTAGGACTCTATTAGGGTTAGGGTTAGGACTCTATTAGGGTTAGTTCTCTATTATGGTTAGGTCTCTATTAGTGTTAGGTCTTTATTAGGGTTAGGACTCTATTAGGGTTAGTTCTCTATGATTTTTAGGTCTCTATTACTGTTAGGGTTAGCACTCTATTAGGGTTAGGTCTCTATTAGGGTTAGGTCTCTATTAGGGTTAGGTCTCTATGGTTAGGGTTTCGTCTCTATTAGGGTTAGGACTCTATTAGTGTTAGGTCTTTATTAGGGTTAGGTCTCTATTAGGGTTAAGCTTAGGTCTCTATTAGGGTGTAGGTCTCTATAGGGTTAGGTCTCTATTCAGGTTAGGGTTTGGTCTCTATTAGGGTTACTTCTCAATTATGGTTAGGTCTCTATTGGGGTTAGGGTTAGGACCCATATTAGGGTTAGGTCTCTATTAGTGTTAGGTCTTTATTAGGGTTAGGTCTCTATTAGTGTTAGGGTTAGGTGTCTATTAGGGTTAGGGTTAGGTCTCTATTCAGGTTAGGGTTAGGACGCCTATTAGGGTTAGGTCTCTATTAGGGTTAAGCTTAGGTCTCTATTAGGGTTAGTTCTCTATTAATGTAGCTAGTAGCCAACACCGAATCATAGGTTATAGATAATGTAGCTAGTAGCCAACACCTAATACTAGGTTGAAGATGATGTAGCTAGTCGCCAACACCTAATAATAGGTTGAAGATAATGTAGCTAGTAGCCAACACCTAATAAATAATAGGTGGAAGACGATATAGCTAGTATCACAACCGACTGTGATTGGGAGTCCCACTCTTCAGCTCTCTGTTACTCTGTTACTCTTCAGCTCTCTGTTACTCTTCAGCTCGCCACAGCTCTCTGTTACTCTGTTACTCTTCATCTCTCTGTTACTCTGTTACTCTGTTACTCTTCAGCTCGCCACAGCTCTCTGTTACTCTGTTACTCTGTTACTCTTCATCTCTATGTTACTCTGTTACTCTGTTACTCTTCAGCGCTCTGTTACTCTTCAGCTCGCCACAGCTCTCTGTTACTCTGTTACTCTTCAGCTCTCTGTTACTCTGTTACTCTGGTACTCTTCAGCTCCCTGTCTCTCTGTTACTCTTCAGCTCTCTGTTACTCTGTTACTCTTCAGCTCTCTGTTACTCTGTTACTCTTCAGCTCTATGTTACTCTGTTACTCTGTTACTCTTCAGCGCTCTGTTACTCTTCAGCTCGCCACAGCTCTCTGTTACTCTGTTACTCTTCAGCTCTCTGTTACTCTGTTACTCTGGTACTCTTCAGCTCCCTGTCTCTCTGTTACTCTTCAGATCTCTGTTACTCTGTTACTCTTCAGCTCTCTGTTACTCTGTTACTCTTCAGCTCTCTGTCTCTCTGTTACTCTTCAGCTCTCTGTTACTCTGTTACTCTGTTACTCTTCAGCTCTCTGTTACTCTGTTACGCTGTTACTCTTCGGCTCTCTGTCTCTCTGTTACTCTTCAGATCTCTGTTACTCTGTTACTCTTCAGATCTCTGTTACTCTGTTACTCTTCAGCTCTCTGTCTCTTGGTTACGCTTCATCTCTCTGTTACTCTTCAGCTCTCTGTTACTCTGTTACTCTTCGGCTCTCTGTTACTCTGTTACTCTTCATCTCTCTGTTAATCTTCAGCTCTCTGTTACTCTGTTACTCTTCAGCTCTCTGTCTCTCTGTTACTCTTCAGCTCTCTGTCTCTCTGTTACTCTTCCGCTCTCTGTCTCTCTGTTACTCTTCGGCTCTCTTTTACTCTGTTACTCTTCGGCTCTCTGTTACTCTGTTACTCTTCAGCTCTCCTCTCTGTCTCTCTGTAATTATAGCCCAGCTCCTCTCATTGTGCCTGCTGGAGAGGGGGAGAGAGAGAGAGAGGGGGAAACAGGTCAGGGAGAGAGAGAGAGGCAGACAGGGGATAGGACTATTTGCACTAGGGCTGTCCCTGACTTAAAACATATTTGGTTGACCGAGAGTCTGTTTTAAAAACGTGTATTTGTCCATAAAAACATAAAAAGACACATCCTATGGATTTTAAGCATATCAACTATATGCACTGAGCTTGTCTGATGCTTTAAGCTCACTGTTTGATTAAATAATGAAGACACACAAATGACCAGAGGGAGTCTGACCGCAATTGATTTGATTGTGCTCAGACTTGCTGCACTGTGTTAAAAAAAAAATGACAGTGAGTGACTGTGTGACTAGCGGCCATTGTCTCTTTCTCCTCCCCGCTGCAGCGGGCCACTACACACACACTACATACACACTACACACACACTACACACACACTACACACATACTACAGAACATCAGCTGTGTTTGCTGCTCGCTCCATGCTGCCACATAATTACTGCCATTTCTGACTGACAAGTCCAGTTACCGAAATCCCTCATTTGTTTCGGAAAAACATTCCCTGTTCCCTCAACTCTTGCTCTCTTTACCTGATATATGAATGCATCTCATGCACGTGACCAATACAGCCTGACCTATAGCACATCTGTTAGATTACATTGTGCTTTTCAGTTGGGAACAATGTAAACAACAATAAGAGTACCACAGAGAGTGTTGTTGCTTTGTAAAGCCTTCATGACAGCAAAGACTAAAAACAGCTTATTTGTGACTGCAATTTCTGAAATGGAACAGTTTATTTATTGTTTACGCTAATTATTCAAGTATCATTTGATTAGATTTTTATATGAAAATGCTTGATTGCATTTCAAATCATGAATGACTCATATGCTGTGTGATGACATGAACGAATGAATGAATGATTGATTGATTGATTGATTGATACACTAGCCTATATAAGTATTGAAATATAGGCCTAATTAAGTTACGGTATGAAGACTAAACAGGATGTGCTCTCTCTAATGATAATGACATGGTGGTTCTATACAGAGTCTACTAATGATAATGACATGGTGGTTCTATACAGAGTCTACTAATGATAATGACATGGTGGTTCTATACAGAGTCTACTAATGATAATGACATGGTGGTTCTATACTAAGTCTACTAATGATAATGACATGGTGGTTCTATACTAAGTCTACTAATGATAATGACATGGTGGTTCTATACAGAGTCTACTAATGATAATGACATGGTGGTTCTATACTAAGTCTACTAATGATAATGACATGGTGGTTCTATACAGAGTCTACTAATGATAATGACATGGTGGTTCTATACAGAGTCTACTAATGATAATGACATGGTGGTTCTATACAGAGTCTACTAATGATAATGACATGGTGGTTCTATACTAAGTCTACTAATGATAATGACATGGTGGTTCTATACTAAGTCTACTAATGATAATGACATGGTGGTTCTATACTAAGTCTACTAATGATAATGACATGGTGGTTCTATACTAAGTCTACTAATGATAATGACATGGTGGTTCTATACTAAGTCTACTAATGATAATGACATGGTGGTTCTATACCAAATCTACTAATGATAATGACATGGTGGTTCTATACTAAGTCTACTAATGATAATGACATGCTGGTTCTATACTAAGTCTACTAATGATAATGACATGGTGGTTCTATACTAAGTCTACTAATGATAATGACATGGTGGTTCTATACTAAGTCTACTAATGATAATGACATGGTGGTTCTATACTAAGTCTACTAATGATAATGACATGGTGGTTCTATACTAAGTCTACTAATGATAATGACATGGTGGTTCTATACTAAGTCTACTAATGATAATGACATGGTGGTTCTATACTAAGTCTACTAATGATAATGACATGGTGGTTCTATACTAAGTATACTAATGACGTGGTGGTTCTATACTAAGTCTACTAATGATAATGACATGGTGGTTCTATACAGAGTCTACTAATGATAATGACATGGTGGTTCTATACTAAGTATACTAATGACGTGGTGGTTCTATACTAAGTCTACTAATGATAATGACATGGTGGTTCTATACAGAGTCTACTAATGATAATGACATGGTGGTTCTATACTAAGTATACTAATGATAATGACATGGTGGTTCTATACTAAGTCTACTAATGATAATGACATGGTGGTTCTATACTAAGTCTACTAATGATAATGATGTGGTTCTATATGAAGTCTACTAATGATAATGACATGGTGGTTCTATACTAAGTATACTAATGATAATGACATGGTGGTTCTATAGTAAGTATACTAATGATAATGACATTGTGGTTCTACAAGGCTGCTATACTAAGTTAGACTTTTGATAATGCCTTTACTTATACTACTACTACTACTAATAATAATAATAATAATCATTATACACCATAATAATAATAACCACAATACTAATAATATTAATAACCACAATAATAATAAGCATTCTACATAATAATAATAAAAATATGAATAATCATAATAATAGCCATAATAATCATTATACATAATAATAATAATAATAATCATAATCATAATAATAACCATAGTAACCATTATACATAATAATAATAATAATAACCATAATCATCATAATAACAATCAGAATGATAATAATGATTATAATTGCAATTATAATAATAATCATCTTAATGATAATAATACTAATAATTTGAAGAATATTAATAATAATAATTATAATAATAATCAGAATCATAATAATTATAATTATAATAATAATCATTACAATCATCATAGTGATAATCATAATAACCATAATAGATCAAGAAAAAGGAGGGTTTTTATTAAAAAAATACATTTCAGGCAATTTGTTGTAAACAACACCAAATAAATTATAAGCAAAACCAGTTAAAACGAAGAAAAAAATGTGTAAAGCATTTATTACAGCAGAGCAAAGTATTTGTCAAATAGTTTTATCCAACATGTTGTGGTTGAAAGATTAAAAACAGATGAATTTTTGAAATAAAGAGAGAAAGACAAATAGAGAGGGGTTGTGGGCTTGTTTTCCCATCAGTATGTTCCATACCTGCTCAGACCTGTTCTGTTCCAGGAACCTCTCTCTCTCTCTCTCTCTCTCTCTCTCTCTCTCTCTGCCAGGGGCCCTCTGGTCCTTGATTGGATCTGGGGGTTTCCCATGAGGCCCCTAGTACTTCAGACAGGGTTTTGGGGGCTGCGCCACTGTAATTACCCACAATTCCCCCTGGTCGGCATCCGCGTGGGCCGGTGTTTATGTGCAGAGAGTCTGAGAGGGTAGAGGGGAGGAGGAGGAGAAGAGGAGGAAGGGCAGGAGGAGGAGGAGGAGGGGGGTGACACTAGCATAGAATAGCACCACCTAAACCCAGCCTCTCTCTGTCAGTATTTTTAAAGTGGGTTAGAGACCAGATCTACAGCTAGCTCTATATATTAAGGACTTCTGTCTCTGCTCTACCCTGTCATCTTTAGATATAATTCTAACTGCTGTTGGCACACCATCTAAATTGCATTGGATGTTTTCAGAAAGCATCATACCCTTATGATCCAATGCTGTAATACAGACCTGTCCAGAGAAGACAACACTGGGACACAGGTGTTGTAAAGTTAGAGGGGATGAGGGAGAGAGGGAGAGATGGAGAGGAGAAGAGGTGTCAGACTGCATTAGTCAATCAATCTGTCATCTCAACAGTCCCTCAAGTGATTGTAAATCTCTGAGGGGAATGTCTGCTTGACGTGGTCTAGGAGAAAATGAAAGTTGATGTGTTCTCACTCAGTCAGCCTGGTAAAAAGGTTGCCACTTTATTTGTATATTCCTGCTTGGTTGATCTATCCGCCTGTCGCAAGGTAAAATACTGTACTTGAATGTGAACATAAAAAGACATATTAAACACAGGTGAATTGTGATGCATATATAGACAATATCTAGACAATATAAAGTGCATTCGGAAAGTATTCAAACCCCCTTTTCCACATCTGTTATGCTACAGCCGTATTCTACAATGTATTAACAACAAAAACATCCTCAACAACCTCAATCCCCCATAATGACGAAGAAAAACCGGTTTTACATAAATGTTTTGCAAATTTATAAAAGAAATCATAAACAGAAATACCTTATTTACATAAGTATTCAGACCCTTTGCTATGAGACTCAAAATTGAACTCAGGTGCATCTTGTTTCCATTAATCATCCTTGAGATGTTTCTTCGACTTGATTGGAGTCCACCTGTGGTAAATTCAATTGATTGGACATGATTTGGAAAGGCACACACCTGTCTATATAAGGTCCCACAGTTGACAGTGCATGTCAGAGCTAAAACCAAGCCATGAGGTTGAAGGAATTGTCCGTAGAGCTCAGAGACAGGATTGTGTCGAGGCACGGATCTGGGGAAAGATACCAAAACATTTCTGCAGCGTTAAAGGTCCCCAAGAACACAGTGGCCTCCATCGTTCTTCATTGGAAGAAGGTTGGAACCACCATGACTCTTCCTGGACCTGGCCACCTGTTCAAACTGAGTTTTGTGTCTTTGGCATCATTAAGGTGAAGACTGTTATTTTATCAAATCAATTCTCTGTAATAAGTATTATGTGATTAAACTAATCATGTAAATTTAATTAACTAGGAAGTCGGGGCACCAAGGAAAATCTTCAGATTATAAAGTTATACTTTTCCGAATATAACTCTTCAGATATTTTAATATCTGATCAATTAGTCTTCTATTAATGAGTTATTCTTTACCTCACTTCAGTCTCATCTGAACATCCTAAATTGTTGGTTATCTGCACAAACCCAGCCTTCACGAAAATCATCCATACACCAATTGGCTTAATCATTTATTTACTAACTAACTAAATAATCACAAAAATGCATAAACAAACCAACAGTAGATATATGTTACGAACAATGATAGGTAATATCCCCTAGTGGGCTAAACCGATATGATGGCTTGGTGGACAAAGGGAAGAAGGGGTGGACTGAGAGAGAGCAGGAAAGACAACATTGATTCATGGGTCATTACAATATAATCACATACATTGATTTGCCAATCCTTTGCGCACATGAACGGCCGTTCATTCGAGAATAATTGCAAGTACATATTTACTGTGTATGTCATTGTTGTCTTCTCTGTTGGAATCTGGTCTGTCTGCTGGATTTCATCTGAGTCTCTCTCTTTCTGTTTCCCTGAAGATCAAAGTCTTTTGTGGTTAGAATGGATACTTCAGAGTACCATTCAGAAATGTTCTCATAGATAGATGTTGCGGCGGTTGTCAGTATTCTCGTCCATTTCTAGCTGCAGATTAGTACTTCGTATCTAAGATTTGCTCTTATTCTGTAGGGATCATTAGTCTCAGAGTTTAACCATTTCCAGCCGTGTAGCCAATGCTGGTTAGGATTTGGCTACACATAACTATTCGCAATCACAGCTCAAGCGGTGGAATGAGACTATATACAGGGGTACAGGTTAGTAATGAGACTATATACAGGGGTTACCGGTACAGAGTCAATGTGTGGTGGTACGGGTTAGTAATGAGAATATATACAGGGGGTACAGGTTAGTAATGAGACTATATACAGGGGTACAGGTTAGTAATGAGACTATATACAGGGGTACAGGTTAGTAATGAGACTATATACAGGGGGTACAGGTTAGTAATGAGACTATATACAGGGGTACAGGTTAGTAATGAGACTATATACAGGGGTTACCGGTACAGAGTCAATGTGTGGTGGTACGGGTTAGTAATGAGACTATATACAGGGGGTACAGGTTAGTAATGAGACTATATACAGGGGTACAGGTTAGTAATGAGACTATATACATGGGGTACAGGTCAGTATTGAGAATATATACAAGGGGTACAGGTCAGTAATGATAGTATATACAGGGGGTACAAGTTTGTAATTACACTATATACAGAGGGTACAGGTTAGTAATGAGGCTATATACAGGGGTACATGTTAGTAATGAGACTATATACAGGGGGTACAGGTCAGTATTGAGAATATATACAAGGGGTACAGGTCAGTAATGATAGTATATACAGGGGGTACAAGTTTGTAATTAGACTATATACAGAGGGTACAGGTTAGTAATGAGGCTATATACAGGGGTACAGGTTAGTAATGAGACTATATACAGGGGTACAGGTCAGTATTGAGAATATATACAAGGGTTACAGGTTAGTATTGAGAATATATACAGGGTACAGGTTAGTAATGATACTATATACAGGGGGTACAGGTCAGTATTGAGAATATATACAGGGGGTACAGGTTAGTATTGATAATATATACAGGGGGTACAGGTTAGTATTGAGAATATATACAGGGGTACAGGTCAGTAATGAGACTATATACAGGGGTTACAGGTCAGTAATGAGACTATATACAGGGGGTACAGGTCAGAAATGAGACTATATACAGGGGGTACAGGTCAGTATTGAGAATATATACAGGGGGTACAGGTTAGTAATGAGAATATATACAGGGGTACAGGTTAGTAATGAGACTATATACAGGGGTACAGGTTAGTAATGAGACTATGTGTATATACAGCTAGTACAGGTTAGTAATGAGATTATATACAGGGGGTACAGGTTAGTAATGAGAGTATATACAGGGGGTAGAAGTCAGTAATGAGACTATATACAGGGGGTAGAGTTAGGAATGAGACTATATACAGGGGGTACAGGTTAGTAATGAGGCTATATACAGGGGTACAGGTTAGTAATGAGACTATATACAGAGGGTACAGGTCAGTAATGAGACTATATACAGGAGAACATAGTAAATGTGTGGGGGTACAGGTTGGTAATGAGACTATATACAGGAGAACATAGTAAATGTGTTACGGGTTAGTAATGAGACTATATACAGGGGGTACAGGTCAGTAAAGACTATATACAGGGGGTACAGGTCAGTAATTAGACTATATACAGGAGAACATAGTAAATGTGTGGGGGTACAGGTTGGTAATGAGTATACAGGAGAACATAGTAAATGTGTGGGGGTACAGGTTAGTAATGAGACTATATACAGGGGTACAGGTCAGTAATGAGACTATATACAGGGGTACAGGTCAGTAATTAGACTATATACAGGAGAACATAGTAAATGTGTGGGGGTACAGGTTGGTAATGAGACTATATACAGGAGAACATAGTAAATGGGGGGTACGGGTTAGTAATGAGACTATATACAGGGGTACAGGTCAGTAATTAGACTATATACAGGGGGTACAGGTTAGTAATGAGACTATATACAGGAGAACATAGTAAATGTGTGGGGGTACAGGTTGGTAATGAGACTGTATACAGGGGTAGAGGTCAGTAATGATACTATATACAGGGGGTACATGTTAGTAATGAGACTATATACAGGGGGTAGAGGTCAGTAATGAGAATATATACAGGGGTACAGGTCAGTAATGAGACTATATACATGGGGTACAAGTTAGTAATGAGACTATATACAGGGGGTACACGTCAGTAATGAGAATATATACAGGGGGTACAGGTTAGTAATGAGACTATATACAGGGGGTACAGGTTAGTAATGTGACTATATACAGGGGGTACAGGTTAGTAATGAGACTATATACAGGGGTACAGGTTAGTAATGATACTATATACAGGGGGTACAGGTTAGTAATGATACTATATACAGGGGGTACAGGTCAGTATTGAGAATATATACAGGGGGTACAGGTTAGTATTGAGAATATATACAGGGGGTACAGGTCAGTAATGAGACTATATACATGGGTTACAGGTTAGTAATGAGACTATATACAGGGGTACAGGTTAGTAATGAGACTATATACAGGGGTACAGGTTAGTAATGAGACTATATACAGGGGTACAGGTCAGTAATGAGACTATATACAGGGGTACAGGTTAGTAATGAGACTATATACAGGGGGTACAGGTTAGTAATGAGGCTATATACAGGGGTACAGGTTAGTAATGAGACTATATACAGGGGTACAGGTCAGTGATGAGACTATATACAGGGGGTACAGGTCCGTAATGAGACTATATACAGTAATGAGACTATGTGTATATACAGCTAGTACAGGTTAGTAATGAGACTATGTGTATATACAGCTAGTACAGGTTAGATCTGCAGAGAAGAATGGGAGAAACTCCCAGAAAAAACATTTACTAAATAAACTAAAGTAAAATATAATATAAATTATGAGGCTATATACAAGGTTACCGGTACCGAGTCAATGTGTGGGGGTACAGGTTAGTAATGAGACTATATACAGGGGTACAGGTCAGTAATGAGACTATATACAGGGGTACAGGTCAGTAATGAGACTATATACAGGAGAACATAGTAAATGTATGGGGTTACAAGTTTGTAACTAAACTATATACAGGATATGCAGAGAAGAATGGGAGAAACTCCCCAAATACAGGTGTGCCAAGCTTGTAGCGTCATACCCAAGGAGACTGGATGCTGTAATTGCTGCCAATTGTGCTTCAAAAAAGTACAGAGGAAAGGGTCTGAATACAGTTTTTGCTTTGTCATTAGGGGGTATTGTGATGTCATTATGGGATGTCATTATGGGGTATTGTGATGTCATTATGGGATGTCATTATGGGGTATTGTGATGTCATTATGGGGTATTGTGATGTCATTATTGGGTATTGGGATGTCATTATGGGGTATTGTGATATCATTATGGGGTATTGTGATGTCATTATGGGATGTCATTATTGGGTATTGTGATGTCATTATGTGATGTCATTATGGGGTATTGTGATGTCATTATTGGGTATTGGGATGTCATTATGGGGTATTGTGATATCATTATGGGGTATTGTGATGTCATTATTGGGTATTGGGATGTCATTATGGGGTATTGTGATGTCATTAGGGGGGTATTGTGATGTCATTATGGGATGTCATTATTGGGTATTGGGATGTCATTATGGGGTATTGTGATATCATTATGGGGTATTGTGATGTCATTATGGGGTATTGTATGTAGACAGATCAGGTAAAAAAAATGATTTAATCTATTTTAGAATAAGACTGTTACGTAACAAAATGTGGAAAAACTCAAGGGGTCTGAATTCTTCCCAAATTCACTGTGCATACAATATCTAGACAATATCTAGACAATATCTAGACAATATCTAGACAATATCTACCTCTCAAAACATGAACATAACACAGCTGATGTATATGGATATTTAAGAGCGCTATGCTGCAATTCTGTTCTGCAATCTTAAAGGTGTTTTTCTTTCCTTAAATCTATATTGTTGAATGCTCAAGGCCAAGAATCCAAGGTCTGAACCAAGCGCTTGACTGTCTCTCTGTTTTGTGACTGCTGTGTCCTTCAACTTCAAGGCTGTTGGAGCTGAGTTTAGTCACCATCAGGACACACATACAAACATATCCTCTCGTTCCTCTCTCTCCAGCATCACCTCTCCTCCTCTTCCTCCCTCTCCCTCTCCCTCTCCCTCTCTCTCTGTCATCCGGCTGGGTGAGTGTGCCTGTTTCACCCTGAGTACTGCAGTTGTATGAGTCTGATTTTATTAACAAGTGGAAATTCTTTTTTTTGTTCTTCCTGCGGGTTCACTCCTCACTGCTGGGTATTAATTACAGTTCTGGTGGGTTGTAAATATAATAAAACACACACACACACATTCAGGCATCACACACACGCTCTGTAACTCCTTAACAATACATCACAGCAATGAGGCGAGGGGTAATCGGTATGTTCACAGATGGAGCCGGGAGGAGCCAGGAGGAGAGGATAAATCCAGGAGGAGTCAGGAGGAGCCAGGAGGAGAGGATAGATCCAGGAGGAGCCAGGAGGAGAGGATAGATCCAGGAGGAGGCAAGAGGAGAGGATAGATCCAGGAGGAGCCAGGAGTAGAGGATAGATCCAGGAGGAGTCAGGAGGAGCCAGGAGGAGAGGATAGATCCAGGAGGAGTCAGGAGGAGCCAGGAGGGTAGGATAGATCCAGGAGGAGCCAGGAGGAGAGGATATATCCAGGAGGAGAGCATAGATCCAGGAGGAGTCAGTAGGATAGGATAGATCCAGGAGGAGTCAGGAGGAGAGGATAAATCCAGGAGGAGTCAGGAGGAGAGGATAGATCCAGGAGGAGAGGATAGATCCAGGAGGAGCCAGGAGGAGAGGATAGATCCAGGAGGAGTCAGGAGGAGAGGATAGATCCAGGAGGAGCCAGGAGGGGAGGTTAGATCCAGGAGGAGCCAGGAAGACAGGATATATCCAGGAGGAGCGAGGAGGGGAGGATAGATCCAGGAGGAGTCAGGAGGAGAGGATAGATCCAGGAGGAGCCAGGACGAGAGGATAGATCCAGGAGGAGTCGGGAGGAGAGGATAGATCCAGGAGGAGTCAGGAGGAGAGGATAGATCCAGGAAGAGCCAGGAGGAGAGGATAGATCCAGGAGGAGCCAGGAGGGGAGGTTATATCCAGGAGGAGTCAGGAGGAGCCAGGAGGAGAGGATATATCCAGGAGGAGTCAGGAGGAGAGGATAGATCCAGGAGGAGCCAGGAGGAGAGGATAGATCCAGGAGGAGTCTGGAGGAGAGGATAGATCCAGGAGGAGTCAGGAGGGGAGGATAGATCCAGGAGGAGAGGATAGATCCAGGAGGAGTCAGGAGGAGAGGATAGATCCAGGAGGAGTCAGGAGGAGAGTATAGATCCAGGAGGAGAGGATAGATCCAGGAGGAGCCAGGAGGAGAGGATAGATCCAGGAGGAGCCATGAGGAGTCAGGAGGAGAGGATAGATCCAGGAGGAGTCAGGAGGAGTCAGGAGGAGAGGATAGATCCAGGAGGAGTCAGGAGGAGAGGATAGATCCAGGAGGAGTCAGGAGGAGAGGATAGATCCAGGAGGAGTCAGGAGGAGAGGATAGATCCAGGAGGAGTCAGGAGGAGAGGATAGATCCAGGAGGAGCCAGGAGGAGAGGATAGATCCAGGAGGAGTCAGGAGGAGCCAGGAAGAGAGGATAGATCCAGGAGGAGCCAGGAGGGGAGGTTAGATCCAGGAGGAGCCAGGAAGAGAGGATATATCCAGGAGGAGTCAGGAGGAGAGGACAGATCCAGGAGGAGCCAGGAGGAGAGGATAGATCCAGGAGGACTCAGGAGGAGCCAGGAGGAGAGGATAGATCCAGGAGGAGCCAGGAGGGGAGGTTAGATCCAGGAGGAGCCAGGAGGAGTCAGGAGGAGAGGATAGATCCAGGAGGAGTCAGGAGGAGAGGATAGATCCAGGAGGAGCCAGGAGGAGAGGATAGATCCAGGAGGAGCCAGGAGGAGAGGTTAGATCCAGGAGGAGCCAGGAAGAGAGGATATAACCAGGAGGAGTCAGGAGGAGAGGACAGATCCAGGAGGAGCCAGGAGGAGAGGATAGATCCAGGAGGAGCCAGGAGGAGAGGATAGATCCAGGAGGAGTCAGGAGGGGAGGATAGATCCAGGAGTAGAGGATCTGAGAGAGCTTTGGAGACACTGAGTAGTGAATGCACATTCTGATCCTTCAGCCAGAGACCACATTCAAACTACAGAGAGAGAGCGAGAGAGAGCGTGAGAGGGAGAGAGAGAGAGACGGCCACCCGGTTCGGTGAGAGGCCCATAGCCATCCTGATAGGTTAAAACCATACCAGCCAGAGAGGCTCTAGTTTCCTAATGAACCGCTCACAGGCAGCCATGAAGCAGGGGGGAGAAAAGAGGAGATGGCCCTTTCCACTTACTAATTGCTTGCTTTTTAATGTGTCTAATTTGAACACTCACATCGTGTAGTAGAGTGCTCTCTTCACAGAACTAGAGGCTCCTGGCAGCCATTGAACTATTTGTGACTGAAACTCATTCAAGTCAGAACAGGCTTGATGGGGGGTGGATGGGTGGAAGGGATGGAGGGAGCAGAGAAAAAGGGTGGGGAGAGCAGAGGAGAGGAGAGAAGAAGCGAAAAGAGAAGAAGAGACAGGGGAAGAGAGGAGGGGTGAGGAGAGGAGAGGGTGAAGAGAGGAGGGTTGAGGAGAGGAGAGGTTGAAGAGAGGAGATGAAGTGAGGAGAGGAGAGGGTGAAGAGAGGAGGTGAAGTGAGGAGAGGGTGAAGAGAGGAGGTGAAGAGAGGAGAGGGTGAAGAGAGGAGGTGTGAAGAGAGGAGAGGGTGAAGAGAGGAGGGGTGAAGAGAGGAGAGGGGGGTAACAAAGTCTAGGATTTGGCTCCTTCTCCCTACTCCCTACTCCCTCTCCCTTCTCCCTACTCCCTACTCCCTACTCCCTCTCCCTACTCCCTTCTCCAGGACTCCCCCACTCCCTAGATCCTCTCCCTTCTCCCTACTCCCTTCTCCCTACTCCCCCTACTCCCTACTCCCAGGACTCCCTTCCAGGACTCCCCCTTCTCTACTCCCTACTCCCTACTCCCTTCTCCCTAGGACTCCCTACTCCCCACTCCCTTCTCCCAGGACTCCCTCCCTTCTCCCTACTCCCCTCCCTAGACTCCCTACTCCCTTCTCCCTACTCCCCACTCCCTCTCCCTTCTCCCTACTCCCTACTCCCTTCTCCCTACTCCCCAGGAGGACTCCCCACTCCCCTCTCCCTTCTCCCTTCTCCCTACTCCCTACTCCCCACTCCCTTCTCCCCACTCCCTTCTCCCTACTCCCGACTCCCTTCTCCCTTCTACTATCCAGGACTACTCCCCAGGAGAGGATCCCTTCTCCCAGGACTCTCTACTCCCTTCTCCCTACTCCCCACTCCTACTCCCTTCTCCCTACTCCCCACTCTCTACTCCCTTCTCCCTACTCCCTACTCCCCACTCCCTTCTCCCTACTCCCCACTCCCTTCTCCCCACTCCCTTCTCCCTACTCCCGACTCCCTTCTCCCTTCTCCCCACTCTCTACTCCCTACTCCCCACTCTCTACTCCCTTCTCCCTACTCCCCACTCTCTACTCCCTTCTCCCTACCCCTACTCCCGATACTCCCTTCTCCCTACTCCCTTCTCCCTACTCCCCACTCCCTACCCCCCTCCCTTCTCCCTACTCCCCACTCTCTACTGCCTTCTCCCTTCTCCCTACTCCCCTTCTCTACTCCCTACTCCCTACTCCCTTCTCCCTACTCCCCACTCTCTACTGCCTTCTCCCTTCTCCCACTCCCCTTCTCTACTCCCTACTCCCTCTCCCTTCTCCCTACTCCCCACTCTCTGCCTTCTCCCTTCTCCCTACTCCCCTTCTCTACTCCCTACTCCCTACTCCCTTCTCCCTACTCCCCACTCCCTACTCCCCTCTCCCTTCTCCCTACTCCCCACTCTCTACTGGAGGAGTCAGGACTCCAGAAATCCAGGAGGAGGGGACTCCCGACTCCCTACTCCCTTCTCCCTACTCCCTAGCCATGAGGGACTCCCTTCTCCCTACTCCCTTCTCCCTACTCCCTACTCCCTTCTCCCTTCTCCCTACTCCAGGAGGAGCCAGGACTCCCTTCTCCCTTCTCCCTACCATGACTCCCTAGGCAGACCTCCCTTCTCCCTACTCCCGACTCCCTTCTCCCCTTCTCCAGGACTCCCTACTCCCTACTCCCTACTCCCTTCTCCCTTCTCCCTAGGAGGATGAAGAGACTCCTACTCCCTACTCCCTACTCCCTACTCCCCCTCTCCCTACTCCCCGACTCCCTACTCCCTTCTCCCTACTCCCTTCTCCCTACTCCCAACTCACTTCTCCCTACTCCCGACTCCCTACTCCCTTCTCCCTACTCCCGACTCCCAGGAGGACTCCCTACTCCCTTCTCCCTACTCCCTACTCCCTACTCCCTTCTCCCTTCTCCCTACTCCCGACTCCCTACTCCCTTCTCCCTTCTCCCTACTCCCTACCCTTCTCCCTTCTCCCTACTCCCCCTCCCTACTCCCTTCTCCCTTCTCCCTACTCCCGACTCCCTTCTCCCTACTCCCTTCTCCCTTCTCCCTACTCCCTTCTCCCTACTCCCTACTCCCTTCTCCCTACTCCCTTCTCCCTTCTCCCTACTCCCTACTCCCTACTCCCTACTCCCTACTCCCTTCTCCCTACTCCCCCCTTCTCCCTACTCCCTACTCCCGACTCCCTACTCCCTACTCCCTACTCCCTACTCCCTCTCCCTACTCCCTTCTCCTTCTCCCTACTCCCTACTCCCGACTCCCTACTCCCTACTCCCTACCCCTACTCCCTTCTCCCTACTCCCTACTCCCCTCCCTTCTCCCTACTCCCTTCTCCCTTCTCCCTACTCCCTACTGAGGACTCCCTACTCCCTACTCCCTACTCCCTACTCCCTTCTCCCTACTCCCTACTCCCTACTCCCTACTCCCTACTCCCTTCTCCCTACTCCCTACTCCCTACTCCCTACTCCCTTCTCCCTACTCCCTACTCCCTACTCCCTACTCCCTACTCCCTACTCCCTTCTCCCTACTCCCTTCTCCCTTCTCCCTACTCCCTACTCCCGACTCCCTACTCCCTACTCCCTACTCCCTTCTCCCTACTCCCTACTCCCTACTCCCTTCTCCCTACTCCCTACTCCCTTCCCGACTCCCTACTCCCTACTCCCTTCTCCCTACTCCCTTCTCCCTTCTCCCTACTCCCTACTCCCGACTCCCTACTCCCTACTCCCTTCTCCCTACTCCCTTCTCCCCTCCCTTCTCCCTTCTCCCTACTCCCTACTCCCTACTCCCCACTCCCTACTCCCTTCTCCCTACTCCCTACTCCCTACTCCCTACTCCCTACTCCCTTCTCCCTACTCCCCACTCCCTCTCCCTACTCCCTACCCCACTCCCTACTCCCTACTCCCTTCTCCCTACTCCCTACTCCCTACTCCCTACTCCCTACCCCCCTTCTCCCTACTCCCTACTCCCTTCTCCCTACTCCCTACTCCCTTCTCCCTACTCCCTACTCCCTTCTCCCTACTCCCTACTCCCCTCATTCTCCCTACTCCCTACTCCCTACTCCCTTCTCCCTACTCCCTTCTCCCTACTCCCTACTCCCTACTCCCTTCTCCCTACTCCCTACTCCCTACTCCCCTACCCCTACTCCCTTCTCCCTACTCCCTTCTCCCTACTCCCTACTCCCTACTCCCTACTCCCTTCTCCCTTCTCCCTACTCCCTACTCCCTTCTCACTCCCTACTCCCTCTCCCTACTCCCTACTCCCTACTCCCTACTCCCTACTCCCTCTCCCTTCTCCCTACTCCCTACTCCCCTTCTCATTCTCCCTACTCCCTCCCTACTCCCTTCTCCCTACTCCCTTCTCCCTACTCCCTACTCCCTACTCCCTTCTCCCTACTCCCCACTCTCCCTACTCCCTTCTCCCTACTCCCTACTCCCCTTCTCCCTACTCCCTACTCCCTTCTCATTCTCCCTACTCCCTACTCCCTACTCCCTTCTCCCTACTCCCTTCTCCCTACCCCTACTCCCTACTCCCTACTCCCTCTCCCTACTCCCTACTCCCTACTCCCTACTCCCTACTCCCTACTCCCTTCTCCCTACTCCCTCCCTACTCCCTACTCCCTACTCCCTTCTCCCTACTCCCTTCTCCCCTCCCTACTCCCTTCTCCCTACTCCCTTCTCCCTACTCCCTACTCCCTACTCCCCTCCCTACTCCCTTCTCCTTCCCTCCCTACTCCCTACTCCCTACTCCCTACTCCCTTCTCCCTACTCCCTACTCCCTACTCCCTTCTCCCTACTCCCTTCTCCCTACTCCCTACTCCCTACTCCCTACTCCCCTCATTCTCCCTACTCCCTTCTCCCTACTCCCTACTCCCTTCTCATTCTCCCTCCCTTCTCCCTACTCCCTACTCCCTACTCCCTACTCCCCCTACTCCCTACTCCCTTCTACTCCCTACTCCCTACTCCCTACTCCCTACTCCCTACTCCCTTCTCCCTACTCCCCCTCCCTACTCCCTACTCCCCCCCTTCCCTACTCCCTTCTCCCTACTCCCTCTCCCTACTCCCTACTCCCTACTCCCTACTCCTCCCATTCTCCCTACTCCCTTCTCCCTACTCCCTACTCCCTACTCCCTACTCCCTACTCCCTACTCCCTACTCCCTTCTCCCTACTTCCCTCATTCTCCCTACTCCCTTCTCCCTACTCCCCTTCCCTACTCCCTACTCCCTCTCCCTACTCCCTCTCCCTTCTCCCTTTCTCCCTACTACCCCTCTCCCTTCTCCCTTCTCCCTTCTCCCTTCTCCCTACTCCCTTTCCCTACTCCCTACTCCTACTCCCTTCTCCCTTCTCCCTTCTCCCTACTCCCTTCTCCTTCTCCCTTCTCCCTTCTGTTACTCCCTTCTCCCTACTCCCTTCTCCCTTCTCCCTTCTCCCTTCTCCCTACTCCCTTCTCCCTACTCTCCCTACTCCCTACTCCCTACTCCCTACTCCCTACTCCCTTCTCCCTACTCCTTCTATTCTCCCTACTCCCTTCTCCCACTCCCTACTGTAGGTCCTTCCCTACTCCCTACTCCCAACTCCCTACTCTTCCCTTCTCATTCCCTACTCCAGTTCTCCCTACTCCCTACTCCCTTCTCCCTACTATTCCCTTACTCCTTACTCCCTTCCCAGGTCCTACTCCCTACTCCCTATTCTCCCTACTCCCTACTCCCAGTGTCCTACTCCCTTCTCTACTCCCTTCTCCCTGACTTCAGTCTCCCTACTCCCTCTCCCTACTCCCTACTCCCTACCCTACTCCCATTCTCATTCTCCCTGACCTTTATTTTCCTTCATTAGTGATGCAATGCCCCCCTCTCCTCCCATCTCATCAAAAACACTTCTCCACAAAGAGGACTTACTCTACCTGACTTCCAGTTGTTTTGGATGTGAAGGTCATTCTGTTTCGTTTTTGTTGTTGTTAATCTCTGATGTTAATACCGGTGGAGGGGAGAGAGGGGGTGTTCATGTGTTAGGGAGGGAAGGGTTTTGTATGATGTGCTTCTATGTAGCCTGCTGTTTTGTGTAGGTGGAAGGAACAACGGGGCATTATTATTAAATACCCAATGCCTGCTACCTGCCTGGTATTCTACTGACTTCAGTGTCCCAGGTTCTCTACATTCTACTGACTTCAGTGTCCCAGGTTCTCTACATTCTACTGACTTCAGTGTCCCAGGTTCTCTACATTCTACTGACTTCAGTGCCCCAGGTTCTCTACATTCTATTGACTTCAGTGTCCCAGGTTCTCTACATTCTACTGACTTCAGTGTCCCAGGTTCTCTACATTCTACTGACTTCAGTGTCCCAGGTTCTCTACATTCTACTGACTTCAGTGTCCCAGGTTCTCTACATTCTACTGACTTCAGTGTCCCAGGTTCTCTACATTCTACTGACTTCAGTGTCCCAGGTTCTCTACATTCTACTGACTTCAGTGTCCCAGGTTCTCTACATTCTGCTGACTTCAGTGTCCCAGGTTCTCTACATTCTACTGACTTCAGTGTCCCAGGTTCTCTACATTCTACTGACTTTAGTGTCCCAGGTTCTCTACATTCTACTGACTTCAGTGTCCCAGGTTCTCTACATTCGACTGACTTCAGTGTCCCAGGTTCTCTACATTCTACTGACTTCAGTGTCCCAGGTTCTCTACATTCTACTGACTTCAGTGTCCCAGGTTCTCTACATTCTACTGACTTCAGTGTCCCAGGTTCTCTACATTCTACTGACTTCAGTGTCCCAGGTTATCTACATGCTTTCTACCTGCCTGGTGTTCTACTGACTTCAGTGTAATTGTGTGTGTGTTTTGTGTTTGTGTTGGATGGATGGATGGTGCCTGTATTCATTGCCTAGTAGGCTGTAATTGACTTGTTGACTTGTTGTGCATGTATCTCGTATTGACTTGCAATGCTTTGCTTGGGCCCGGGCTTCCCTGTAGATTGTGATTATATCTATATTTTTGTTTCTCACCCTCTCTCCCTCTCTCCTCTCCTCCCCCTCTCCTCTCCTCCTCCTCTCCTCTCCTCCCATCCTCCTCCTCCTCCCCTCTCCTCTCCTCCCCTCCCCTCCTCCTCTCCTCCCATCCTCCCCCCTCCTCCTCCTCTCCTCCCCCTCCCCTCCCCTCCTCCTCCTCTCCTCCCATCCTCCCCCTCCCCTCCTCCTCTCCTCTCCTCCCATCCTCCTCTCCTCCTCCCCTCTCCTCTCCTCCCCTCCTCCTCTCCTCCCATCCTCCCCCTCCCCTCCTCCTCTCCTCCTCTCCTCCCATCCTCCTCCCCTCCCCTCTCCCCCCCTCCCCTCACCCTCTCAGCTGGAGATGGACAGAGTGTCCAGATGGACTCCATTAAGTCAGGCTTCGTGGGCTCCCAGGTGGAGCTGCGGTGTATCTTCGTTAATTCCAACCCTCCAGTCAAGATCTCTCAGGTGACGTGGCAGAAGTTCCTGAACGGCACCAAACAGAACGTGGCCATCGCCAACCCGTCGCTGGGGGTGTCCGTGCTCCCGCCCTTCAAGGAGAGGGTGACCTTCAAGCAGGCTGCGGTCCGCCACCGCACCCCGTCTCTGGAGGATACCACCATCATGTTCTCCAACCTGAGGCTGTCTGATGAGGCCGCATACATCTGCGAGTACACCACCTTCCCTGCTGGGAACCGAGAGAACATGGTCAACCTCACCGTGTTTGGTAAGGACTAGTTAAAACGATATAAACCTCACCGTGTTTGGTAAGGACTAGTTAAAATGATATAAACCTCACCGTGTTTGGTAAGGACTAGTTAAAATGATATAAACCTCACCGTGTTTGGTAAGGACTAGATAACACAATATAAACCTCACTGTGTTTGGTAAGGACTAGATAACACGATATAAACCTCACCGTGTTTGGTAAGGACTAGTTAAATGATATAAACCTCACCGTGTTTGGTAAGGACTAGTTAAATGATATAAACCTCACTGTGTTTGGTAAGGACTAGTTAGCACAATATAAACCTCACTGTGTTTGGTAAGGACTAGTTAAAATGATATAAACCTCACCGTGTTTGGTAAGGACTAGATAACACAATATAAACCTCACTGTGTTTGGTAAGGACTAGATAACACAATATAAACCGCACTGTCTTTGGTAAGGACTAGTTAACACAACATAAACCTCACTAGTTAAAACGATATAAATTTTACCGTGTCTGGTAAGGACTAGTTAGCACAATATAAACCTCATTGTCTTTGGTAAGGACTAGATAAGACAATATAAACCCCATTCTTTGGTAAGGACTAGTTAAAACGATATAAACCTCACAGTGTTTGGTAAGGACTAGATAACACAATATAAACCTCATTGTCTTTGGTAAGGACTAGTTAGCACAATATAAACCTCATTGTCTTTGGTAAGGACTAGTTAGCACAATATAAACCTCATTGTCTTTGGTAAGGACTAGATAAGACAATATAAACCCCATTCTTTGGTAAGGACTAGTTAAAACGATATAAACCTCACAGTGTTTGGTAAGGACTAGATAACACAATATAAACCTCATTGTCTTTGGTAAGGACTAGATAACACAATATAAACCTCATTGTCTTTGGTAAGGACTAGATAACACAATATAAACCTCACTGTGTTTGGTAAGGACTAGTTAAAACGATATAAACCTCACCGTGTTTGGTAAGGACTAGTTAAAACGATATAAACCTCACCGTGTTTGGTAAGGACTAGTTAAAATGATATAAACCTCACCGTGTTTGGTAAGGACTAGTTAAAACGATATAAACCTCACCGTGTTTGGTAAGGACTAGTTAAAATGATATAAACCTCACCGTGTTTGGTAAGGACTAGTTAAAACGATATAAACCTCACTGTGTTTGGTAAGGACTAGATAACACAATATAAACCTCACTGTGTTTGGTAAGGACTAGATAACACAATATAAACCTCACTGTCTTTGGTAAGGACTAGATAACACAATATAAACCTCACTGTGTTTGGTAAGGACTAGATAACACAATATAAACCTCACAGTGTTTGGTAAGGACTAGATAACACAATATAAACCTCATTGTCTTTGGTAAGGACTAGATAACACAATATAAACCTCATTGTCTTTGGTAAGGACTAGATAACACAATATAAACCCCATTCTTTGGTAAGGACTAGTTAAAACGATATAAACCTCACTGTGTTTGGTAAGGACTAGATAACACAATATAAACCTCACCGTGTTTGGTAAGGACTAGATAACACAATATAAACCTCACCTTGTTTGGTAAGGACTAGATAACACAATATAAACCTCACTGTGTTTGGTAAGGACTAGATAACACAATATAAACCCCATTCTTTGGTAAGGACTAGTTAAACGATATAAACTCCTCAACCTCACCGTGTTTGGTAAGGACTAGATAACACAATATAAACCTCACCGTGTTTGGTAAGGACTAGATAACACAATATAAACCTCACTGTGTTTGGTAAGGACTAGATAACACAATATAAACCTCACCGTGTTTGGTAAGGACTAGATAACACAATATAAACCTCACCGTGTTTGGTAAGGACTTGCTAGTCACAACACAGTATGACTGGACATTCTAGTCATAAGTAAATGTTACAGTAATGTGAGATAATGGCTGTAATTTGAAAAGAGAGATGGTAAGGAAGCACATTACTGAAAAAAGAAAGACCCTTCAACTGTGGATGGTGTTGTGTGCATTCATAAGGTCACTCAGGGCTCTAACCTTGGGAAACATGTCAGGCCACTCAGCCAGCCTGTGTTTCTGTGAAGGTGTTGGAGATGTGATATATTCTATTCATATAGATTACCCCAGAAGGAACACTCAGTCAAAAAGCACACAGACATATTGCTTTCATGCAACCGGAGAATGTAGAAATAAATAAATATACAAGCAGCTGAAAGAGAAATCAATAAACCCATTTAGTATGCATGTTTCTGCCCAGGAGGACTTTCTGACTATGGAGTTATCCCATTGTTTGGGACAGAGTGAGAAGCAGTGAGAGAGAGAGCGACAGACTCTACATAGAGAGAGAGAGACTACAGAGAGAGAGACTACAGAGAGAGAGACTACAGAGGGATAGAGACTACAGAGAGAGAGAGAGACTCTACAGAGAGAGACTCTACAGAGCAAGAGAGGGAGAGAGACTACAGAGAGAGAGAGACTACAGAGAGAGAGAGAGAGAGACTACAGAGAGAGAGAGGGAGAGAGACTACAGCGAGAGCGACTACAGAGAGAGCGACTACAGAGAGAGAGAGAGAGAGAAAGACTACAGAGAGAGACAGACTACAGAGAGAGACAGACTACAGAGAGAGAGCGACTCTACAGAGAGAGATACTACAGACAGAGAGAGAGAGATACTACAGAGAGAGAGAGAGAGAGAGAGACAGACTCTACAGAGAGAGAGAGAGAGAGAGAGAGACTCTACAGAGAGAGAGAGAGAGAGAGACTCTACAGAGAGAGAGAGAGACTCTACAGAGAGAGAGAGAGAGAGACAGACTCTACAGAGAGAGAGAGAGAGAGAGACAGAGAGAGAGAGAGAGAGAGACAGACTACAGAGAGAGAGAGAGAGAGAGACAGACTCTACAGAGAGAGAGAGACAGACTCTACAGAGAGAGAGCGAGAGAGAGACAGACTCTACAGAGAGAGACAGACTACGGAGGGAGAAGACTACAGAGAGAGAGAGAGAGAGAGACAGACTCTACAGAGAGAGAGAGAGAGAGACTACAGAGAGAGAGAGAGAGAGAGACTCTACAGAGAGAGAGAGAGAGAGAGAGACTCTACAGAGAGAGAGAGAGAGAGACAGACTCTACAGAGAGAGAGAGAGAGAGACTCTACAGAGAGAGAGAGACAGAGACTCTACAGAGAGAGAGAGAGAGAGACTCTACAGAGAGAGAGAGAGAGAGAGACAGACTCTACAGAGAGAGAGCGAGAGAGAGACAGACTCTACAGAGAGAGAGAGAGAGAGAGAGAGAGACAGACTCTACAGAGAGAGCGAGAGAGAGACAGACTCTACAGAGAGAGAGAGAGAGAGAGAGAGAGAGAGACAGACTCTACAGAGAGAGAGAGAGAGAGAGAGAGACAGACTCTACAGAGAGAGAGAGAGAGAGAGAGAGAGAGACAGACTCTACAGAGAGAGAGAGAGAGAGAGAGAGAGACAGACTCTACAGAGAGAGAGAGACAGACTCTACAGAGAGAGAGAGAGAGAGACTACAGAGAGAGAGAGATAGAGAGAGAGACAGACTCTACAGAGAGAGAGAGCGAGAGAGACTCTACAGAGAGAGAGAGAGATAGAGACTCTACAGTCCCTGTAGCTCTATCAGCCTTGTCTTAAGTAGTGACCAGTCCCTGTAGCTCCATCAGCCTTGTCATCTCCAAGCCCCCATCTTGTCTATTTACAAAATGGAAACATATTCCCTATATATAGTATAATATAGTGCACTACTTTTGACAAGGGACCACAGGGCCCTCGTTCGGTTGTGTTGGGTGCCTGAGGAGAGTGTGTGTGCTGTGTGTTTTGTCAGCTGACAGTCAGTGAATGCCAGGAAACCTACGTGACAATAACTGACTGACAGTGTTCAAAGAGGCCCCTTCATATCATAGCTATCTGCAGCTCTGCACAACGCTGCTATTCATATCATAACTATCTATTCATATCTGATCTAGACCTGCAGTTTGATTGAGCATTCTCTCTTGTTTACCTGAAGCTCCTTTTTCATGTAACAACAGTAAATTGCTAATTGGCAGCCCTCAAAGGATTTCAGTTGGAACACTTTGTGCCTTTGGAAATGCAAGAGACTTCTGCATCTGTTGAAGATTCCTGATAACTGGGTTTGACTTTCAGCACGTCAGGGACAGGGGAAAACCGGTTCCTTTCAGCACATCAGGGACAGGGGAAAACCGGTTCCTTTCAGCACATCAGGGACAGGGGAAAACTGGTTCCTTTCAGCACATCAGGGACAGGGGAAAACCGGTTCCTTTCAGCACATCAGGGACAGGGGAAAACCGGTTCCTTTCAGCACATCAGGGACAGGGGAAAACCGGTTCCTTTCAGCACATCAGGGACAGGGGAAAACCGGTTCCTTTCAGCACATCAGGGACAGGGGAAAACCGGTTCCTTTCAGCACATCAGGGACAGGGGAAAACCGGTTCCTTTCAGCACATCAGGGACAGGGGAAAACCGGTTCCTTTCAGCACATCAGGGACAGGGGAAAACCGGTTCCTTTCAGCACATCAGGGACAGGGGAAAACTGGTTCCTTTCAGCACATCAGGGACAGGGGAAAACCGGTTCCTTTCAGCACATCAGGGACAGGGGAAAACCGGTTCCTTTCAGCACATCAGGGACAGGGGAAAACCGGTTCCTTTCAGCACATCAGGGACAGGGGAAAACCGGTTCCTTTCAGCACATCAGGGACAGGGGAAAACCGGTTCCTTTCAGCACATCAGGGACAGGGGAAAACCGGTTCCTTTCAGCACATCAGGGACAGGGGAAAACCGGTTCCTTTCAGCACATCAGGGACAGGGGAAAACCGGTTCCTTTCAGCACATCAGGGACAGGGGAAAACCGGTTCCTTTCAGCACATCAGGGACAGGGGAAAACCGGTTCCTTTCAGCACATCAGGGACAGGGGAAAACCGGTTCCTTTCAGCACATCAGGGACAGGGGAAAACCGGTTCCTTTCAGCACATCAGGGACAGGGGAAAACCGGTTCCTTTCAGCACGTCAGGGACAGGGGAAAACCGGTTCCTTTCAGCACATCAGGGACAGGGGAAAACCGGTTCCTTTCAGCACATCAGGGACAGGGGAAAACCGGTTCCTTTCAGCACATTAGGGACAGGGGAAAACTGGTTCCTTTCAGCACATCAGGGACAGAGGAAAACCGGTTCCTTTCAGCACATCAGGGACAGGGGAAAACCGGTTCCTTTCAGCACATCAGGGACAGGGGAAAACTGGTTCCTTTCAGCACATCAGGGACAGGGGAAAACCGGTTCCTTTCAGCAAGTCAGGGACAGGGGAAAACCGGTTCCTTTCAGCAAGTCAGGGACAGGGAAAACCGGTTCCTTTCAGCACATCAGGGACAGGGGAAAACTGGTTCCTTTCAGCACATCAGGGACAGGGGAAAACCGGTTCCTTTCAGCACATCAGGGACAGGGGAAAACCGGTTCCTTTCAGCACATCAGGGACAGGGGAAAACCGGTTCCTTTCAGCACATCAGGGACAGGGGAAAACCGGTTCCTTTCAGCACATCAGGGACAGGGGAAAACCGGTTCCTTTCAGCACATCAGGGACAGGGAAAACCGGTTCCTTTCAGCACGTCAGGGACAGGGGAAAACCGGTTCCTTTCAGCACATCAGGGACAGGGGAAAACCGGTTCCTTTCAGCACATCAGGGACAGGGGAAAACCGGTTCCTTTCAGCACATCAGGGACAGGGGAAAACTGGTTCCTTTCAGCACATCAGGGACAGAGAAAACCGGTTCCTTTCAGCACATCAGGGACAGGGGAAACCGGTTCCTTTCAGCACATCAGGGACAGGGGAAAACTGGTTCCTTTCAGCACATCAGGGACAGGGGAAAACCGGTTCCTTTCAGCAAGTCAGGGACAGGGGAAACCGGTTCCTTTCAGCACATCAGGGACAGGGGAAAACCGGTTCCTTTCAGCACATCAGGGACAGGGGAAAACCGGTTCCTTTCAGCACATCAGGGACAGGGGAAAACCGGTTCCTTTCAGCACATCAGGGACAGGGGAAAACCGGTTCCTTTCAGCACATCAGGGAAGGGGAAAACCGGTTCCTTTCAGCACATCAGGGACAGGGAAAACCGGTTCCTTTCAGCACATCAGGGACAGGGGAAAACCGGTTCCTTTCAGCACATCAGGGACAGGGGAAAACCGGTTCCTTTCAGCACATCAGGGAAGGGGAAAACCGGTTCCTTTCAGCACATCAGGGACAGGGAAAACCGGTTCCTTTCAGCACATCAGGGACAGGGGAAAACCGGTTCCTTTCAGCACATCAGGGACAGGGGAAAACCGGTTCCTTTCAGCACATCAGGGACAGGGGAAACCGGTTCCTTTCAGCACATCAGGGAAGGGGAAACCGGTTCCTTTCAGCACATCAGGGACAGGGGAAAACCGGTTCCTTTCAGCACATCAGGGAAGGGGAAAACCGGTTCCTTTCAGCACATCAGGGACAGGGGAAAACCGGTTCCTTTCAGCACATCAGGGACAGGGGAAAACCGGTTCCTTTCAGCACATCAGGGACAGGGGAAAACCGGTTCCTTTCAGCACATCAGGGACAGGGGAAAACCGGTTCCTTTCAGCACATCAGGGACAGGGGAAAACCAGGGACAGATGGGCGAAAACCGGTTCCTTTCAGCACATCAGGGACAGGGGAAAACCGGTTCCTTTCAGCACATCAGGGACAGGGGAAAACCGGTTCCTTTCAGCACATCAGGGACAGGGGAAAACCGGTTCCTTTCAGCACATCAGGGACAGGGGAAAACCGGTTCCTTTCAGCACATCAGGGACAGGGGAAAACCGGTTCCTTTCAGCACATCAGGGACAGGGAAAACCGGTTCCTTTCAGCACATCAGGGACAGGGGAAAACCGGTTCCTTTCAGCAAGTCAGGGACAGGGGAAAACCGGTTCCTTTCAGCACATCAGGGACAGGGGAAAACCGGTTCCTTTCAGCACATCAGGGACAGGGGAAAACCGGTTCCTTTCAGCACATCAGGGACAGGGGAAAACCGGTTCCTTTCAGCAAGTCAGGGACAGGGGAAAACCGGTTCCTTTCAGCACATCAGGGACAGGGGAAAACCGGTTCCTTTCAGCACATCAGGGACAGGGGAAAACCGGTTCCTTTCAGCACATCAGGGACAGGGGAAAACCGGTTCCTTTCAGCACATCAGGGACAGGGGAAAACCGGTTCCTTTCAGCAAGTCAGGGACAGGGGAAAACCGGTTCCTTTCAGCAAGTCAGGGACAGGGGAAAACCGGTTCCTTTCAGCACATCAGGGACAGGGGAAAACCGGTTCCTTTCAGCACATCAGGGACAGGGAAAACCGGTTCCTTTCAGCAGTCAGGGACAGAGGAAAACCGGTTCCTTTCAGCAAGTCAGGGACAGGGGAAAACCGGTTCCTTTCAGCACATCAGGGACAGGGGAAAACCGGTTCCTTTCAGCACATCAGGGACAGGGGAAAACCGGTTCCTTTCAGCACATCAGGGACAGGGGAAAACCGGTTCCTTTCAGCAAGTCAGGGACAGGGGAAAACCGGTTCCTTTCAGCACATCAGGGACAGGGAAAACCGGTTCCTTTCAGCACATCAGGGACAGGGGAAAACCGGTTCCTTTCAGCACATCAGGGACAGGGAAAACCGGTTCCTTTCAGCACATCAGGGACAGGGGAAAACCGGTTCCTTTCAAAACATCAGGGACAGGGGAAAACCGGTTCCTTTCAGCACATCAGGGACAGGGGAAAACCGGTTCCTTTCAGCAAGTCAGGGACAGGGGAAAACCGGTTCCTTTCAGCACATCAGGGACAAGGGAAAACCGGTTCCTTTCAGCAAGTCAGGGACAGGGGAAAACCGGTTCCTTTCAGCAAGTCAGGGACATTGAGGGGAAAACCGGTTCCTTTCAGCACATCAGGGACAGGGGAAAACTGGTTCCTTTCAGCACATCAGGGACAGGGGAAAACCGGTTCCTTTCAGCAAGTCAGGGACAGAGGAAAACCGGTTCCTTTCAGCACATCAGGGACAGGGGGAAACTGTTTCCTTTCAGCACATCAGGGACAGGGGAAAACCGGTTCCTTTCAGCACATCAGGGACAGGGGGAAACTGGTTCCTTTCAGCACATCAGGGACAGGGAAAACCGGTTCCTTTCAGCACATCAGGGACAGAGGAAAACCGGTTCCTTTCAGCACATCAGGGTTAGGGGAAAACCGGTTCCTTTCAGCACATCAGGGACAGAGGAAAACCGGTTCCTTTCAGCACATCAGGGACAGGGGAAAACCGGTTCCTTTCAGCACATCAGGGACAGGGGAAAACCAGTTCCTTTCAGCACATCAGGGACAGGGGGAAACCGGTTCCTTTCAGCACGTCAGGGACAGAGGAAAACGAGGTTCCTTTCTTGATTCAAATCACCACAAGACCTTTCCTCCCTCCACCTCAGATTCATTAACTTCAAATATAAATGTATCAGTCAATCTGAAGATTAACGTTGAAGTGAAGTAGAAATAATAAAAAAGAGAGATTATCAGTCAATCTGAAGATTAACATTGAAGTGAAGTAGAAATAATTAAATAGAGAGATTATCAGTCAATCTGAAGATTACCGTTGAAGTGAAGTAGAAATAATTAAATAGAGAGATATCAGTCAATCTGAAGATTAACATTGAAGTGAAGTAGAAATAATTAAATAGAGAGATATCAGTCAATCTGAAGATTACCGTTGAAGTGAAGTAGAAATAATTAAATAGAGAGATATCAGTCAATCTGAAGATTAACATTGAAGTGAAGTAGAAATAATTAAATAGAGAGATATCAGTCAATCTGAAGATTAACATTGAAGTGAAGTAGAAATATTTAAATAGAGAGATTATCAGTCAATCTGAAGATTAACATTGAAGTGAAGTAGAAATATTTAAATAGAGAGATTATCAGTCAATCTGAAGATTAACATTGAATTGAAATATAAATCCTTAAACACCTAAAAGGGAATTATCTTGAAAGAAAAATAGACACAAACCATTTACTTCACAGGTAAATGTATAATGTTTAATGAAAGGCATTGAGATGTTGATAATCCATTTATTCTCTCTCTTCCTTCCAGCGCGACCTCTGACCCGAATGACCTTGACCACGCCTACCATCGTGGCCCGCCCCCAGAAGCGTAAGATGACTGTGGCGACATGCCTCTCAGCCAATGGGAAGCCTCAGAGTGTGATCAAGTGGGACACAAGGCTGAAGGGTGAGGCCACGTTCCAGGAGACGCAGAATGCCAACGGCACGGTGACCGTCCGCAGTAACTATGTGGTCGTGCCGAGCAGAGAGACACACAAACAGAAACTCACCTGCATCGTAACCTACCGCAACGAGAGGATTACCGACAGTGTCGTGCTCAACGTGCAGTGTGAGTTATCGCTGTTATTTTCATGTCAATCATTCAATTAATGAAAAAGGTTTTGTCCCAGAGGGATACATGTAGTCCCATTGAGGTTAGAATACCTGTATATTTACCATGTAGTCCCATTGAGGTTAGAATACCTGTTTATTTACCATGTAGTCCCATTGAGGTTAGAATACCTGTTTATTTACCATGTAGTCCCATTGAGGTTAGAATACCTGTATATTTACCATGTAGTCCCATTGAGGTTAGAATACCTGTTTATTTACCATGTAGTCCCATTGAGGTTAGAATACCTGTTTATTTACCATGTAGTCCCATTGAGGTTAGAATACCTGTTTATTTACCATGTAGTCCCATTGAGGTTAGAATACCTGTTTATTTACCATGTAGTCCCATTGAGGTTAGAATACCTGTTTATTTACCATGTAGTCCCATTGAGGTTAGAATACCTGTTTATTTACCATGTAGTCCCATTGAGGTTAGAATACCTGTTTATTTACCATGTAGTCCCATTGAGGTTAGAATACCTGTATATTTACCATGTAGTCCCATTGAGGTTAGAATACCTGTTTATTTACCATGTAGTCCCATTGAGGTTAGAATACCTGTATATTTACCATGTAGTCCCATTGAGGTTAGAATACCTGTATATTTACCATGTAGTCCCATTGAGGTTAGAATACCTGTTTATTTACCATGTAGTCCCATTGAGGTTAGAATACCTGTTTATTTACCATGTAGTCCCATTGAGGTTAGAATACCTGTATATTTACCATGTAGTCCCATTGAGGTTAGAATACCTGTATATTTACCATGTAGTCCCATTGAGGTTAGAATACCTGTTTATTTACCATGTAGTCCCATTGAGGTTAGAATACCTGTTTATTTACCATGTAGTCCCATTGAGGTTAGAATACCTGTTTATTTACCATGTAGTCCCATTGAGGTTAGAATACCTGTTTATTTACCATGTAGTCCCAATGAGGTTAGAATACCTGTTTATTTACCATGTAGTCCCATTGAGGTTAGAATACCTGTATATTTACCATGTAGTCCCATTGAGGTTAGAATACCTGTTTATTTACCATGTAGTCCCATTGAGGTTAGAATACCTGTTTATTTACCATGTAGTCCCATTGAGGTTAGAATACCTGTTTATTTACCATGTAGTCCCATTGAGGTTAGAATACCTCTATATTTACCATGTAGTCCCATTGAGGTTAGAATACCTCTATATTTACCATGTAGTCCCATTGAGGTTAGAATACCTGTTTATTTACCATGTAGTCCCATTGAGGTTAGAATACCTGTTTATTTACCATGTTGTCCCATTGAGGTTAGAATACCTGTTTATTTACCATGTTGTCCCATTGAGGTTAGAATACCTGTTTATTTACCATGTAGTCCCATTGAGGTTAGAATACCTGTTTATTTACCATGTAGTCCCATTGAGGTTAGAATACCTGTTTATTTACCATGTAGTCCCATTGAGGTTAGAATACCTGTTTATTTACCATGTAGTCCCATTGAGGTTAGAATACCTGTATATTTACCATGTAGTCCCATTGAGGTTAGAATACCTGTTTATTTACCATGTAGTCCCATTGAGGTTAGAATACCTGTTTATTTACCATGTAGTCCCATTGAGGTTAGAATACCTGTTTATTTACCATGTAGTCCCATTGAGGTTAGAATACCTGTTTATTTACCATGTAGTCCCATTGAGGTTAGTCCCATTGAGGTTAGAATACCTGTTTATTTACCATGTAGTCCCATTGAGGTTAGAATACCTGTTTATTTACCATGTAGTCCCATTGAGGTTAGAATACCTGTTTATTTACCATGTAGTCCCATTGAGGTTAGAATACCTGTTTATTTACCATGTAGTCCCATTGAGGTTAGAATACCTGTTTATTTACCATGTAGTCCCATTGAGGTTAGAATACCTGTTTATTTACCATGTAGTCCCATTGAGGTTAGAATACCTGTATATTTACCATGTAGTCCCATTGAGGTTAGAATACCTGTTTATTTACCATGTAGTCCCATTGAGGTTAGAATACCTGTTTATTTACCATGTAGTCCCATTGAGGTTAGAATACCTGTTTATTTACCATGTAGTCCCATTGAGGTTAGAATACCTGTTTATTTACCATGTAGTCCCATTGAGGTTAGAATACCTGTTTATTTACCATGTAGTCCCATTGAGGTTAGAATACCTGTTTATTTACCATGTAGTCCCATTGAGGTTAGAATACCTGTTTATTTACCATGTAGTCCCATTGAGGTTAGAATACCTGTATTTATTTACCATGTAGTCCCATTGAGGTTAGAATACCTGTTTATTTACCATGTAGTCCCATTGAGGTTAGAATACCTGTTTATTTACCATGTAGTCCCATTGAGGTTAGAATACCTGTTTATTTACCATGTAGTCCCATTGAGGTTAGAATAGTCCCATTGAGGTTAGAATACCTGTTTATTTACCATGTAGTCCCATTGAGGTTAGAATACCTGTTTATTTACCATGTAGTCCCATTGAGGTTAGAATACCTGTTTATTTACCATGTAGTCCCATTGAGGTTAGAATACCTGTTTATTTACCATGTAGTCCCATTGAGGTTAGAATACCTGTTTATTTACCATGTAGTCCCATTGAGGTTAGAATACCTGTTTATTTACCATGTAGTCCCATTGAGGTTAGAATACCTGTTTATTTACCATGTAGTCCCATTGAGGTTAGAATACCTGTTTATTTACCATGTAGTCCCATTGAGGTTAGAATACCTAGTTTATTTACCATGTAGTCCCATTGAGGTTAGAATACCTGTTTATTTACCATGTAGTCCCATTGAGGTTAGAATACCTGTTTATTTACCATGTAGTCCCATTGAGGTTAGAATACCTGTTTATTTACCATGTAGTCCCATTGAGGTTAGAATACCTGTTTATTTACCATGTAGTCCCATTGAGGTTAGAATACCTGTTTATTTACCATGTAGTCCCATTGAGGTTAGAATACCTGTTTATTTACCATGTAGTCCCATTGAGGTTAGAATACCTAGTTTATTTACCATGTAGTCCCATTGAGGTTAGAATACCTGTTTATTTACCATGTAGTCCCATTGAGGTTAGAATACCTGTTTATTTACCATGTAGTCCCATTGAGGTTAGAATACCTGTTTATTTACCATGTAGTCCCATTGAGGTTAGAATACCTGTTTATTTACCATGTAGTCCCATTGAGGTTAGAATACCTGTTTATTTACCATTTCCCAAGTGGCCATGTAGTCCCATTGAGGTTAGAATACCTGTTTATTTACCATGTAGTCCCATTGAGGTTAGAATACCTAGTCCCATTATTTACCATTTAGTCCCATTGAGGTTAGAATACCTGTTTATTTACCATGTAGTCCCATTGAGGTTAGAATACCTGTTTATTTACCATGTAGTCCCATTGAGGTTAGAATACCTGTTTATTTACCATGTAGTCCCATTGAGGTTAGAATACCTGTTTATTTACCATGTAGTCCCATTGAGGTTAGAATACCTGTTTATTTACCATGTAGTCCCATTGAGGTTAGAATACCTGTTTATTTACCATGTAGTCCCATTGAGGTTAGAATACCTGTTTATTTACCATGTAGTCCCATTGAGGTTAGAATACCTGTTTATTTACCATGTAGTCCCATTGAGGTTAGAATACCTGTTTATTTACCATGTAGTCCCATTGAGGTTAGAATACCTGTTTATTTACCATGTAGTCCCATTGAGGTTAGAATACCTGTTTATTTACCATGTAGTCCCATTGAGGTTAGAATACCTGTTTATTTACCATGTAGTCCCATTGAGGTTAGAATACCTGTTTATTTACCATGTAGTCCCATTGAGGTTAGAATACCTGTTTATTTACCATGTAGTCCCATTGAGGTTAGAATACCTGTTTATTTACCATGTAGTCCCATTGAGGTTAGAATACCTGTTTATTTACCATGTAGTCCCATTGAGGTTAGAATACCTGTTTATTTACCATGTAGTCCCATTGAGGTTAGAATACCTGTTTATTTACCATGTAGTCCCATTGAGGTTAGAATACCTGTTTATTTACCATGTAGTCCCATTGAGGTTAGAATACCTGTTTATTTACCATGTAGTCCCATTGAGGTTAGAATACCTGTTTATTTACCATGTAGTCCCATTGAGGTTAGAATACCTGTTTATTTACCATGTAGTCCCATTGAGGTTAGAATACCTGTTTATTTACCATGTAGTCCCATTGAGGTTAGAATACCTGTTTATTTACCATGTAGTCCCATTGAGGTTAGAATACCTGTTTATTTACCATGTAGTCCCATTGAGGTTAGAATACCTGTTTATTTACCATGTAGTCCCATTGAGGTTAGAATACCTCTATATTTACCATGTAGTCCCATTGAGGTTAGAATACCTGTATATTTACCATGTAGTCCCATTGAGGTTAGAATACCTGTTTATTTACCATGTAGTCCCATTGAGGTTAGAATACCTGTATATTTACCATGTAGTCCCATTGAGGTTAGAATACCTGTTTATTTACCATGTAGTCCCATTGAGGTTAGAATACCTGTTTATTTACCATGTAGTCCCATTGAGGTTAGAATACCTGTTTATTTACCATGTAGTCCCATTGAGGTTAGAATACCTGTTTATTTACCATGTAGTCCCATTGAGGTTAGAATACCTGTTTATTTACCATGTAGTCCCATTGAGGTTAGAATACCTGTTTATTTACCATGTAGTCCCATTGAGGTTAGAATACCATGTAGTTTATTTACCATGTAGTCCCATTGAGGTTAGAATACCTGTTTATTTACCATGTAGTCCCATTGAGGTTAGAATACCTGTTTATTTACCATGTAGTCCCATTGAGGTTAGAATACCTGTTTATTTACCATGTAGTCCCATTGAGGTTAGAATACCTGTTTATTTACCATGTAGTCCCATTGAGGTTAGAATACCTGTTTATTTACCATGTAGTCCCATTGAGGTTAGAATACCTGTTTATTTACCATGTAGTCCCATTGAGGTTAGAATACCTGTTTATTTACCATGTAGTCCCATTGAGGTTAGAATACCTGTTTATTTACCATGTAGTCCCATTGAGGTTAGAATACCTGTTTATTTACCATGTAGTCCCATTGAGGTTAGAATACCTGTTTATTTACCATGTAGTCCCATTGAGGTTAGAATACCTGTTTATTTACCATGTAGTCCCATTGAGGTTAGAATACCTGTTTATTTACCATGTAGTCCCATTGAGGTTAGAATACCTGTTTATTTACCATGTAGTCCCATTGAGGTTAGAATACCTGTTTATTTACCATGTAGTCCCATTGAGGTTAGAATACCTGTTTATTTACCATGTAGTCCCATTGAGGTTAGAATACCTGTATATTTACCATGTAGTCCCATTGAGGTTAGAATACCTGTTTATTTACCATGTAGTCCCATTGAGGTTAGAATACCTGTTTATTTACCATGTAGTCCCATTGAGGTTAGAATACCTGTATATTTACCATGTAGTCCCATTGAGGTTAGAATACCTGTTTATTTACCATGTAGTCCCATTGAGGTTAGAATACCTGTTTATTTACCATGTAGTCCCATTGAGGTTAGAATACCTGTTTATTTACCATGTAGTCCCATTGAGGTTAGAATACCTGTTTATTTACCATGTAGTCCCATTGAGGTTAGAATACCTGTTTATTTACCATGTAGTCCCATTGAGGTTAGAATACCTGTTTATTTACCATGTAGTCCCATTGAGGTTAGAATACCTGTTTATTTACCATGTAGTCCCATTGAGGTTAGAATACCTGTTTATTTACCATGTAGTCCCATTGAGGTTAGAATACCTGTTTATTTACCATGTAGTCCCATTGAGGTTAGAATACCTGTTTATTTACCATGTTGTCCCATTGAGGTTAGAATACCTGTTTATTTACCATGTAGTCCCATTGAGGTTAGAATACCTGTTTATTTACCATGTAGTCCCATTGAGGTTAGAATACCTGTTTATTTACCATGTAGTCCCATTGAGGTTAGAATACCTGTTTATTTACCATGTAGTCCCATTGAGGTTAGAATACCTGTTTATTTACCATGTAGTCCCATTGAGGTTAGAATACCTGTTTATTTACCATGTAGTCCCATTGAGGTTAGAATACCTGTTTATTTACCATGTAGTCCCATTGAGGTTAGAATACCTGTTTATTTACCATGTAGTCCCATTGAGGTTAGAATACCTGTTTATTTACCATGTAGTCCCATTGAGGTTAGAATACCTGTTTATTTACCATGTAGTCCCATTGAGGTTAGAATACCTGTTTATTTACCATGTAGTCCCATTGAGGTTAGTCCCATTGATTGAGGTTAGAATACCTGTTTATTTACCATGTAGTCCCATTGAGGTTAGAATACCTGTTTATTTACCATGTAGTCCCATTGAGGTTAGAATACCTGTTTATTTACCATGTAGTCCCATTGAGGTTAGAATACCTGTTTATTTACCATGTAGTCCCATTGAGGTTAGAATACCTGTTTATTTACCATGTAGTCCCATTGAGGTTAGAATACCTGTTTATTTACCATGTAGTCCCATTGAGGTTAGAATACCTGTTTATTTACCATGTAGTCCCATTGAGGTTAGAATACCTGTTTATTTACCATGTAGTCCCATTGAGGTTAGAATACCTGTTTATTTACCATGTAGTCCCATTGAGGTTAGAATACCTGTTTATTTACCATGTAGTCCCATTGAGGTTAGAATACCTGTTTATTTACCATGTAGTCCCATTGAGGTTAGAATACCTGTTTATTTACCATGTAGTCCCATTGAGGTTAGAATACCTGTTTATTTACCATGTAGTCCCATTGAGGTTAGAATACCTGTTTATTTACCATGTAGTCCCATTGAGGTTAGAATAGTCCCTGTGTTTATTTACCATGTAGTCCCATTGAGGTTAGAATACCTGTTTATTTACCATGTAGTCCCATTGAGGTTAGAATACCTGTTTATTTACCATGTAGTCCCATTGAGGTTAGAATACCTGTTTATTTACCATGTAGTCCCATTGAGGTTAGAATACCTGTTTATTTTTAGTTTACCATGTAGTCCCATTGAGGTTAGAATACCTGTTTATTTACCATGTAGTCCCATTGAGGTTAGAATACCTGTTTATTTACCATGTAGTCCCATTGAGGTTAGAATACCTGTTTATTTACCATGTAGTCCCATTGAGGTTAGAATACCTGTTTATTTACCATGTAGTCCCATTGAGGTTAGAATACCTGTTTATTTACCATGTAGTCCCATTGAGGTTAGAATACCTGTTTATTTACCATGTAGTCCCATTGAGGTTAGAATACCTGTTTATTTACCATGTAGTCCCATTGAGGTTAGAATACCTGTTTATTTACCATGTAGTCCCATTGAGGTTAGAATACCTGTTTATTTACCATGTAGTCCCATTGAGGTTAGAATACCTGTTTATTTACCATGTAGTCCCATTGAGGTTAGAATACCTGTTTATTTACCATGTAGTCCCATTGAGGTTAGAATACCTGTTTATTTACCATGTAGTCCCATTGAGGTTAGAATACCTGTTTATTTACCATGTAGTCCCATTGAGGTTAGAATACCTGTTTATTTATTTACCATGTAGTCCCATTGAGGTTAGAATACCTGTTTATTTACCATGTAGTCCCATTGAGGTTAGAATACCTGTTTATTTACCATGTAGTCCCATTGAGGTTAGAATACCTGTTTATTTACCATGTAGTCCCATTGAGGTTAGAATACCTGTTTATTTACCATGTAGTCCCATTGAGGTTAGAATACCTGTTTATTTACCATGTAGTCCCATTGAGGTTAGAATACCTGTTTATTTACCATGTAGTCCCATTGAGGTTAGAATACCTGTTAGAATATTTACCATGTAGTCCCATTGAGGTTAGAATACCTGTTTATTTACCATGTAGTCCCATTGAGGTTAGAATACCTGTTTATTTACCATGTAGTCCCATTGAGGTTAGAATACCTGTTTATTTACCATGTAGTCCCATTGAGGTTAGAATACCTGTTTATTTACCATGTAGTCCCATTGAGGTTAGAATACCTGTTTATTTACCATGTAGTCCCATTGAGGTTAGAATACCTGTTTATTTACCATGTAGTCCCATTGAGGTTAGAATACCTGTTTATTTACCATGTAGTCCCATTGAGGTTAGAATACCTGTTTATTTACCATGTTGTCCCATTGAGGTTAGAATACCTGTTTATTTACCATGTAGTCCCATTGAGGTTAGAATACCTGTTTATTTACCATGTAGTCCCATTGAGGTTAGAATACCTGTTTATTTACCATGTAGTCCCATTGAGGTTAGAATACCTGTTTATTTACCATGTAGTCCCATTGAGGTTAGAATACCTGTTTATTTACCATGTAGTCCCATTGAGGTTAGAATACCTGTTTATTTACCATGTAGTCCCATTGAGGTTAGAATACCTGTTTATTTACCATGTTAGTCCCATTGAGGTTAGAATACCTGTTTATTTACCATGTAGTCCCATTGAGGTTAGAATACCTGTTTATTTACCATGTAGTCCCATTGAGGTTAGAATACCTGTTTATTTTTACCATGTTAGTCCCATTGAGGTTAGAATACCTGTTTATTTACCATGTAGTCCCATTGAGGTTAGAATACCTGTTTATTTACCATGTAGTCCCATTGAGGTTAGAATACCTGTTTATTTACCATGTAGTCCCATTGAGGTTAGAATACCTGTTTATTTACCATGTAGTCCCATTGAGGTTAGAATACCTCTATATTTACCATGTAGTCCCATTGAGGTTAGAATACCTGTTTATTTACCATGTAGTCCCATTGAGGTTAGAATACCTGTTTATTTACCATGTTGTCCCATTGAGGTTAGAATACCTGTTTATTTACCATGTTGTCCCATTGAGGTTAGAATACCTGTTTATTTACCATGTAGTCCCATTGAGGTTAGAATACCTGTTTATTTACCATGTAGTCCCATTGAGGTTAGAATACCTGTTTATTTACCATGTAGTCCCATTGAGGTTAGAATACCTGTTTATTTACCATGTAGTCCCATTGAGGTTAGAATACCTGTTTATTTACCATGTAGTCCCATTGAGGTTAGAATACCTGTTTATTTACCATGTAGTCCCATTGAGGTTAGAATACCTGTTTATTTACCATGTAGTCCCATTGAGGTTAGAATACCTGTTTATTTACCATGTAGTCCCATTGAGGTTAGAATACCTGTTTATTTACCATGTAGTCCCATTGAGGTTAGAATACCTGTTTATTTACCATGTAGTCCCATTGAGGTTAGAATACCTGTTTATTTACCATGTAGTCCCATTGAGGTTACCTGTTTATTTAATAGTCCCTGTTAGAATATTTATTTACCATGTAGTCCCATTGAGGTTGGAATACCTGTTTATTTAACCATGTAGTCCCATTGAGGTTAGTCCATGTTTGAATGTAATCCCATTGAGGTTGGAATCCCATGTTTGTTTATTTACCATGTAGTCCCATTGAGGTTGGAATACCTGTTTATTTACCATGTAGTCCCATTGAGGTTAGAATACCTCTATATTTACCATGTAGTCCCATTGAGGTTAGAATACCTCTATATTTACCATGTAGTCCCATTGAGGTTAGAATACCTGTTTATTTACCATGTAGTCCCATTGAGGTTAGAATACCTGTTTATTTACCATGTAGTCCCATTGAGGTTAGAATACCTGTTTATTTACCATGTAGTCCCATTGAGGTTAGAATACCTGTTTATTTACCATGTAGTCCCATTGAGGTTAGAATACCTGTTTATTTACCATGTAGTCCCATTGAGGTTAGAATACCTGTTTATTTACCATGTAGTCCCATTGAGGTTAGAATACCTGTTTATTTACCATGTAGTCCCATTGAGGTTAGAATACCTGTTTATTTACCATGTAGTCCCATTGAGGTTAGAATACCTCTATATTTACCATGTAGTCCCATTGAGGTTAGAATACCTGTTTATTTAACCATGTAGTCCCATTGAGGTTAGAATACCTCTTTATTTAACCATGTAGTCCCATTGAGGTTAGAATACCTGTTTATTTACCATGTAGTCCCATTGAGGTTAGAATACCTCTATATTTACCATGTAGTCCCATTGAGGTTAGAATACCTGTTTATTTACCATGTAGTCCCATTGAGGTTAGAATACCTCTTATTTAACCATGTAGTCCCATTGAGGTTAGAATACCTCTATATTTACCATGTAGTCCCATTGAGGTTAGAATACCTCTATATTTACCATGTAGTCCCATTGAGGTTAGAATACATGTTTATTTACCATGTAGTCCCATTGAGGTTGGAATACCTCTATATTTACCATGTCATCCCATTGAGGTTAGAATACCTCTATATTTACCATGTAGTCCCAATGAGGTTAGAATACTTCTATATGTACCATGTAGTCCCATTGAGGTTAGAATACCTCTATATTTACCATGTAGTCCCATTGAGGTTAGAATACCTGTATATTTACCATGTAGTCCCATTGAGGTTAGAATACCTCTATATTTACCATGTAGTCCCATTGAGGTTAGAATACCTGTATATTTACCATGTAGTCCCATTGAGGTTAGAATACCTGTTTATTTACCATGTAGTCCCATTGAGGTTAGAATACCTCTATATTTACCATGTAGTCCCATTGAGGTTAGAATACCTCTATATTTACCATGTAGTCCCATTGAGGTTAGAATACCTGTTTATTTACCATGTAGTCCCATTGAGGTTAGAATACCTCTATATTTACCATGTAGTCCCATTGAGGTTAGAATACCTCTATATTTACCATGTAGTCCCATTGAGGTTAGAATACCTCTATATTTACCATGTAGTCCCAATGAGGTTAGAATACCTCTATATTTACCATGTAGTCCCATTGAGGTTAGAATACCTGTTTATTTACCATGTAGTCCCATTGAGGTTAGAATACCTGTATATTTACCATGTAGTCCCATTGAGGTTAGAATACCTGTTTATTTACCATGTAGTCCCATTGAGGTTAGAATACCTCTATATTTACCATGTAGTCCCATTGAGGTTAGAATACCTGTTTATTTACCATGTAGTCCCATTGAGGTTAGAATACCTGTTTATTTACCATGTAGTCCCATTGAGGTTAGAATACCTGTTTATTTACCATGTAGTCCCATTGAGGTTAGAATACCTGTTTATTTACCATGTAGTCCCATTGAGGTTAGAATACCTGTTTATTTACCATGTAGTCCCATTGAGGTTAGAATACCTCTATATTTACCATGTAGTCCCATTGAGGTTAGAATACCTGTATATTTACCATGTAGTCCCATTGAGGTTAGAATACCTGTTTATTTACCATGTAGTCCCATTGAGGTTAGAATACCTCTATATTCACCATGTAGTCCCAATGAGGTTAGAATACCTGTTTATTTACCATGTAGTCCCAATGAGGTTAGAATACCTGTTTATTTACCATGTAGTCCCATTGAGGTTGGAATACCTGTTTATTTAACCATGTAGTCCCATTGAGGTTAGAATACCTGTTTATTTACCATGTAGTCCCATTGAGGTTAGAATACCTGTTTATTTACCATGTAGTCCCATTGAGGTTAGAATACCTGTTTATTTACCATGTAGTCCCATTGAGGTTAGAATACCTGTTTATTTACCATGTAGTCCCATTGAGGTTGGAATACCTGTTTATTTACCATGTAGTCCCATTGAGGTTGGAATACCTGTTTATTTACCATGTAGTCCCATTGAGGTTGGAATACCTGTTTATTTACCATGTAGTCCCATTGAGGTTAGAATACCTGTTTATTTACCATGTAGTCCCATTGAGGTTAGAATACCTCTATATTTACCATGTAGTCCCATTGAGGTTAGAATACCTCTATATTTACCATGTAGTCCCATTGAGGTTAGAATACCTGTTTATTTACCATGTAGTCCCATTGAGGTTGGAATACCTGTTTATTTAACCATGTAGTCCCATTGAGGGTAGAATACCTGTTTATTTACCATGTAGTCCCATTGAGGTTGGAATACCTGTTTATTTAACCATGTAGTCCCATTGAGGTTGGAATACATGTTTGTTTAACCATGTAGTCCCATTGAGGTTGGAATACCTGTTTATTTACCATGTAGTCCCATTGAGGTTAGAATACCTCTATATTTACCATGTAGTCCCATTGAGGTTAGAATACCTCTATATTTAACCATGTAGTCCCATTGAGGTTAGAATACCTGTTTATTTACCATGTAGTCCCATTGAGGTTAGAATACCTGTATATTTACCATGTAGTCCCATTGAGGTTAGAATACCTGTTTATTTACCATGTAGTCCCATTGAGGTTGGAATACCTGTTTATTTAACCATGTAGTCCCATTGAGGGTAGAATACCTGTTTATTTACCATGTAGTCCCATTGAGGTTGGAATACCTGTTTATTTAACCATGTAGTCCCATTGAGGTTGGAATACATGTTTGTTTAACCATGTAGTCCCATTGAGGTTAGAATACCTCTATATTTACCATGTAGTCCCATTGAGGTTAGAATACCTCTATATTTACCATGTAGTCCCATTGAGGTTAGAATACCTGTTTATTTAACCATGTAGTCCCATTGAGGTTAGAATACCTCTAAATTTAACCATGTAGTCCCATTGAGGTTAGAATACCTCTATATTTACCATGTAGTCCCATTGAGGTTAGAATACCTCTATATTTACCATGTAGTCCCATTGAGGTTAGAATACCTGTTTATTTAACCATGTAGTCCCATTGAGGTTAGAATACCTCTAAATTTAACCATGTAGTCCCATTGAGGTTAGAATACCTCTATATTTACCATGTAGTCCCATTGAGGTTAGAATACCTCTATATTTACCATGTAGTCCCATTGAGGTTAGAATACATGTTTATTTAACCATGTAGTCCCATTGAGGTTGGAATACCTCTATATTTAACCATGTCATCCCATTGAGGTTAGAATACCTCTATATTCACCATGTAGTCCCAATGAGGTTAGAATACTTCTATATGTACCATGTAGTCCCATTGAGGTTAGAATACCTCTATATTTACCATGTAGTTCGAATGAGGTTAGAATACCTCTATATTTACCATGTAGTCCCAATGAGGTTAGAATACCTCTATATTTACCCTGTAGTCCCATTGAGGTTAGAATACCTCTATATTTACCATGTAGTCCCAACGAGGTTAGAATACCTCTATATTTACCATGTAGTCCCAATGAGGTTAGAATACCTCTATATTTAACCATGTAGTCCCATTGAGGTTGGAATACCTCTATATGTACCATGTAGTCCCATTGAGGTTAGACTACATGTTTATTTAACCATGTAGTCCCATTGAGGTTGGAATACCTCTATATTTACCATGTAGTCCCAATGAGGTTAGAATACCTCTATATTTACCATGTAGTCCCATTGAGGTTAGAATACCTCTATATTTACCATGTAGTCCCAATGAGGTTAGAATACCTCTATATTTAACCATGTCATCCCATTGAGGTTGGAATACCTCTATATTTACCATGTAGTCCCAATGAGGTTAGAATACCTGTTTCCCAAGGGAGACTTGATTTTAAATGCACTCACAGCACATCAACAAATCTCTTACTAAGAGAAACACAGTGTAAATAGAAGCTTAATGTGAAAGACTATCCGAGTCCAAAATGTGTCAAAGACAGTTCAGTTTGAAGATAAAACTACTTCTCCAGTAGAAATCTCCGATCACACTTGAATTACTGGGGCATCTGAAAGAGCACCCTATTTCCTATTTAGTGCACAACTGGTCTGGTCAAAAGTAGTGGACTAAATAGGGAATAGGGTGTCATTCAGGAAGCATATCATTAGTTAATATTAGTATCATTCACTGCTATGTTCTGTCTATTCTACTCTGTTCTGCTCTATTCTACTCTGTTCTGTCTGTTCTGTTCTATTCTGCTCTATTCTACTCTGTTCTGTCTGTTCTGCTCTATTCTGCTCTATTCTACTCTGTTCTGTCTGTTCTGCTCTATTCTGCTCTATTCTACTGTGTTCTGTCTGTTCTGCTCTATTCTGCTCTATTCTACTGTGTTCTTCTGCTCTATTCTGCTCTATTCTACTCTGTTCTGTCTGTTCTGCTCTATTCTGCTCTATTCTACTCTGTTCTGCTCTATTCTGCTCTATTCTACTCTGTTCTGTCTGTTCTGTTCTATTCTGCTCTATTCTGCTCTATTCTGCTCTGTTCTGCTCTATTCTGCTCTATTCTGCTCTGTTCTGTCTGTTCTGCTCTATTCTACTCTGTTCTGTCTGTTCTGCTCTATTCTGCTCTATTCTACTCTGTTCTGTCTGTTCTGCTCTATTCTGCTCTATTCTACTCTCTTCTGTCTGTTCTGCTCTATTCTGCTCTATTCTACTCTGTTCTGTCTATTCTGCTCTATTCTGCTCTATTCTGCTCTGTTCTGTCTGTTCTGCTCTATTCTGTTATGTTCTGCTCTATTCTGCTCTGTTCTGCTCTATTCTGGAAATAACTCAATGGAATCAGGCAACAAATAAAACTGATTTTATAGGACCTCTACCTAACCTAGGGTGGTGTATAGGACCTCTACCTAACCTAGGGTGGAGTATAGGGCCTCTACCTAACCTATGGTGGTGTATAGGACCTCTACCTAACCTAGGGTGGTGTATAGGACCTCTACCTAACCTAGGGTGGTGTATAGGACCTCTACCTAACCTAGGGTGATTTTATAGGACCTCTACCTAACCTAGGGTGATTTTATAGGACCTCTACCTAACCTATGGTGATGTATAGGACCTCTACCTAACCTAGGGTGATTTTATAGGACCTCTACCTAACCTAGGGTGGTGTATAGGGCCTACCTAACCTAGGGTGATGTATAGGACCTCTACCTAACCTAGGGTGATTTTATAGGACCTCTACCTAACCTAGGGTGGTGTATAGGGCCTACCTAACCTAGGGTGATGTATAGGACCTCTACCTAACCTAGGGTGATTTTATAGGACCTCTACCTAACCTAGGGTGATTTTATAGGACCTCTACCTAACCTAGGGTGATGTATAGGACCTCTACCTAACCTAGGGTGATGTATAGGACCTACCTAACCTAGGGTGGTGTATAGGACCTCTACCTAACCTAGGGTGATGTCTAGAGGGTGGTGTATATGACCTCTACCTAACCTAGGGTGATCTCTAGAGGGTGGTGTATAGGGCCTCTACCTAACCTAGGGTGATGTCTAGAGGGTGGTGTATAGGACCTCTACCTAACCTAGGGTGATGTATAGGACCTCTACCTAACCTAGGGTGATGTATAGGACCTCTACCTAACCTAGGGTGATTTTATAGGACCTCTACCTAACCTAGGGTGATGTATAGGACCTCTACCTAACCTAGGGTGATTTTATAGGACCTCTACCTAACCTAGGGTGATTTTATAGGACCTCTACCTAACCTAGGGTGATGTATAGGACCTCTACCTAACCTAGGGTGATTTTATAGGACCTCTACCTAACCTAGGGTGGTGTATAGGGACCCTACCTGACCTAGGGTGATGTATAGGACCTCTACCTAACCTAGGGTGATTTTATAGGACCTCTACCTAACCTAGGGTGGTGTATAGGGCCTACCTAACCTAGGGTGATGTATAGGACCTCTACCTAACCTAGGGTGATTTTATAGGACCTCTACCTAACCTAGGGTGATTTTATAGGACCTCTACCTAACCTAGGGTGATGTATAGGACCTCTACCTAACCTAGTGGTGATGTATAGGACCTACCTAACCTAGGGTGGTGTATAGGACCTCTACCTAACCTAGGGTGATGTCTAGAGGGTGGTGTATAGGACCTCTACCTAACCTAGGGTGATGTCTAGGGGTGGTGTATAGGGCCTCTACCTAACCTAGGGTGATGTCTAGAGGGTGGTGTATAGGACCTCTACCTAACCTAGGGTGATCTCTAGAGGGTGGTGTATAGGTCCTCTACCTAACCTAGGGTGATGTCTAGAGGGTGGTGTATAGGGCCTCTACCTAACCTAGGGTGATGTCTAGAGGGTGGTGTATAGGACCGCTACCTAACCTAGGGTGATCTCTAGAGGGTGGTGTATAGGACCTCTACCTAACCTAGGGTGAGGTCTAGAGGGTGGTGTATAGGACCTCTACCTAACCTAGGGTGATGTCTAGAGGGTGGTGTATCGGGCCTCTACCTAACCTAGGGTGATGTCTAGAGGGTAGTGTATAGGACCTCTACCTAACCTAGGGTGTTGTCTAGAGGGTGGTGTATAGGACCTCTACCTAACCTAGGGTGATGTCTAGAGGGTGGTGTATAGGACCTCTACCTAACCTAGGGTGATGTCTAGAGGGTGGTGTATAGGACCTCTACCTAACCTAGGGTGATGTCTAGAGGGTGGTGTATAGGACCTCTACCTAACCTAGGGTGATGTCTAGAGGGTGGTGTATAGGGCCTCTACCTAACCTAGGGTGATGTCTAGAGGGTGGTGTATAGGACCTCTACCTAACCTAGGGTGATGTCTAGAGGGTGGTGTATAGGACCTCTACCTAACCTAGGGTGATGTCTAGAGGGTGGTGTATAGGACCTCTACCTATCCTAGGGTGATGTCTAGAGGGTGGTGTATAGGACCTCTACCTAACCTAGGGTGATGTCTAGAGGGTGGTGTATAGGACCTCTACCTAACCTAGGGTGATCTCTAGAGGGTGGTGTATAGGGCCTCTACCTAACCTAGGGTGATGTATAGGGCCTACCTAACCTAGGGTGATGTATATGGCCTACCTAACCTAGGGTGATGTCTAGAGGGTGGTGATCTCTAGAGGGTAGTGTGGTGATCTGATTTTATAGGACCTCTACCTAACCTAGGGTGATGTCTAGAGGGTGGTGTATCGGGCCTCTACCTAACCTAGGGTGATCTCTAGAGGGTGGTGTATAGGGCCTCTACCTAACCTAGGGTGATGTATAGGGCCTACCTAACCTAGGGTGATGTATATGGCCTACCTAACCTAGGGTGATGTCTAGAGGGTGGTGATCTCTAGAGGGTAGTGTGGTGATCTGATTTTATAGGACCTCTACCTAACCTAGGGTGATCTCTAGAGGGTGGTGTATAGGGCCTACCTAACAATGTGTTTGAATTCATATAGAGGGTGGTGATCTCTAGAGGGTGGTGATCTCTAGAGGGTGGTGTGGTGATCTCTAGAGGGTGGTTTGGTGATCTCTAGAGGGTGGTGTGGTGATCTCTAGAGGGTGGTGTGCTGATCTCTAGAGGGTGGTGTGCTGATCTCTAGAGGGTGGTGTGGTGATCTCTAGAGGGTGGTGTGCTGATCTCTAGAGGGTGGTGTGTGATCTCTAGAGGGTGGTGTGGTGATCTCTAGAGAGGGTAGTGTGGTGATCTCTAGAGGGTAGTGTGTGTGATCTCTAGGTGATCTCTAGAGGGTGGTGTGGTGATCTCTAGAGGGTGGTGTGGTGATCTCTAGAGGGTAGTGGGTGATGAGGTGATCTCTAGAGGGTGATGTGGTGATCTCTAGAGGGTAGTGTGGTGATCTCTAGAGGGTGATAGAGGGTGGTGATCTCTAGAGGGTGATCTCTGGGGTGGTGTGTGGTGATCTCTAGAGGGTGGTGTGGTGATCTCTAGAGGGTAGTGTGGTGATCTCTAGAGGGTGGTGTGGTGGTGTGGTGATCTCTAGAGGGTGTTGTGGTGACCTCTAGAGGGTGGTGTGGTGATCTCTAGAGGGTGGTGTGGTGACCTCTAGAGGGGGTGTGTGTGGTGATCTCTAGAGGGTGGTGGTGTGGTGATCTCTAGAGGGTGGTGTGGTGATCTCTAGGGGGGTGTGGTGACCTCCTAGAGGGTGGTGTGGTGATCTCTAGAGGGTGGTGTGGTGATCTCTAGAGGGTGGTGTGGTGATCTCTAGGGGGTGGTGTGGTGACCTCTAGAGGGTGGTGTGGTGATCTCTAGAGGGTGGTGTGGTGATCTCTAGACGGTAGTGTGGTGATCTCTAGAGGGTGGTGTGGTGATCTCTAGAGGGTTGTGTGGTGATCTCTAGAGGGTAGTGTGGTGATCTCTAGGGTGGTGTGGTGAGGGTAGTGTGGTGATCTCTAGAGGGTGATGTGGTGATCTCTAGAGGGTAGTGTGGTGATCTCTAGAGGGTGGTGTGGTGATCTCTGTGGTGATCTCTAGAGGGTAGTGTGGTGATCTCTAGAGGGTGGTGTGGTGATCTCTAGAGGTGTAGGGTGTGGTGATCTCTAGAGGGTGGTGTGGTGATCTCTGGTGATCTCTAGAGGGTGATGTGGTGATCTCTAGAGAGGGTGGTGTGGTGATCTCTAGAGGGTGGTGTGGTGATCTCTAGAGGGTGGTGTGGTGACCTCCTAGAGGGTGGTGTGGTGATCTCTAGAGGGTGGTGTGGTGATATCTATAGGGTAGTGTGGTGATCTCTAGAGGGTGATGTGGTGATCTCTAGAGGGTAGTGTGGTGATCTCTAGAGGGTGATGTGGTGATCTCTAGAGAGTGGTGTGGTGACCTCTAGAGGGTAGTGTGGTGATCTCTAGAGGGTGGTGTGGTGATCTCTAGAGGGTGGTGTGGTGATCTCTAGAGGTTGGTGTGGTGATCTCTAGAGGGTTATGTGGTGACCTCTTGGGGGTGGTGTAGTGTGATGATCTCTAGAGGGTGATGTGGTAATCTCTAGAGGGTGGTGTAGTGTGATGATCTCTAGAGGGTGATGTGGTGATCTCTAGAGAGTGGTGTGGTGACATCTAGAGGGTAGTGTGGTGATCTCTAGAGGGTGGTGTGGTGATCTCTAGAGAGTGGTGTGGTGACCTCTAGAGGGTAGTGTGGTGATCTCTAGAGGGTGATGTGGTGATCTCTAGAGAGTGGTGTGGTGACCTCTAGAGGGTAGTGTGGTGATCTCTAGAGGTGTGGGGTGGTGTGGTGATCTCTAGAGGGTGGGTGGTGATCTCTAGAGGTGTGGTGGGTGGTGATCTCTGTGTGTGATCTCTAGGGTGGTGTGGTGACCTCTAGAGGGTGGTGTAGTGTGATGATCTCTAGAGGGTGGTGTGGTGATCTCTAGAGGGTGGTGTAGTGTGATGATCTCTAGAGGGTGGTGTGGTGACCTCTTGGGGGTGGTGTAGTGTGATGATCTCTAGAGGGTGATGTGGTGATCTCTATCGGGTGGTGTAGTGTGGTGATCTCTAGAGGGTGATGTGGTGATCTCTATCGGGTGGTGTAGTGTGATGATCTCTAGAGGGTGGTGTGGTGATCTCTAGAGTTTGGTGTGGTGACCTCTAGAGGGTGGTGTAGTGTGATGATCTCTAGAGGGGTGGTGTAGTGTGATGATCTCTAGAGGGTGGTGTGATGATCTCTAGAGGGTAGTGTAGTGTGATGACCTCTAGAGGTTGGTGTGGTGACCTCTAGAGGGTGGTGTAGTGTGATGATCTCTAGAGGGTGGTGTAGTGTGGTGACCTCTAGAGGGTGGTGTAGTGACCTCTAGAGGGTGGTGTAGTGTGGTGACCTCTAGAGGGTGGTGTAGGGGTGTGGTGACCTCTAGAGGGTGGTGTGGTGATCTCTAGAGGGTAGTGTGATGATCTCTAGAGGGTGGTGTAGTGTGGTGACCTCTAGAGGGTGGTGTAGTGACCTCTAGAGGGTGGTGTAGTGTGGTGACCTCTAGAGGGTGGTGTAGTGTGGTGATCTCTAGAGGGTGGTGTAGTGTGTGGTGACCTCTAGAGGGTGGTGTAGTGACCTCTAGAGGGTGGTGTAGTGTGGTGACCTCTAGAGGGTGGTGTGGTGACCTCTAGAGGGTGGTGTAGTGTGGTGACCTCTAGAGGGTGGTGTAGTGTGGTGACCTCTAGAGGGTGGTGTGGTGACCTCTAGAGGGTGGTGTAGTGTGGTGACCTCTAGAGGGTGGTGTAGTGACCTCTAGAGGGTGGTGTAGTGTGGTGACCTCTAGAGGGTGGTGTGGTGACCTCTAGAGGGTGGTGTAGTGTGGTGACCTCTAGAGGGTGGTGTAGTGTGGTGACCTCTAGAGGGTAGTGTGGTGATCTCTAGAGGGTGGTGTGGTGATCTCTAGAGGGTAGTGTGGTGATCTCTAGAGGGTAGTGTGGTGACCTCTAGAGGGTAGTGTGGTGATCTCTAGAGGGTGGTGTAGTGTGATGATCTCTAGAGGGTAGTGTGGTGATCTCTAGAGGGTGGTGTAGTGTGATGATCTCTAGAGGGTAGTGTGGTGACCTCTAGAGGGTAGTGTGGTGACCTCTAGAGGGTGGTGTAGTGTGATGACCTCTAGAGGGTGGTGTGGTGATCTCTAGAGGGTAGGGTAGTGTGATGACCTCTAGAGGGTGGTGTGGTGACCTCTAGAGGGTGGTGTAGTGATCTCTAGAGGGTAGGGTAGTGTGATGACCTCTAGAGGGTGGTGTGGTGACCTCTAGAGGGTGGTGTGGTGTGGTAACCTCTAGAGGGTGGTGTGGTGACCTCTAGAGGGTGGTGTAGTGTGGTGATCTCTAGAGGGTGGAGTACCTGGACAGTCACAGTGAATGGCGCGAATAGAAGACATAAGGACGTTTCACAGTACTGAGCCAAACAGAGCTGAGCCTAACGAAGTTGAACTGTTTTGGCATGGTTACATAGTCGCTTGAACCATTTAGGAGAAGGACTGTGACAAAATATTGTGGGCTAGCACAGTCACATTCAGGTCGTCCCTATATGGCCAATCTGACAAGACTGTACTGACACCATCTCTCTTCTCCTGACAGATGAACCGGAGGTGAAGATCGAGGGTTTTGATGGTAACTGGTACCTGAACCGTCAGGACGTCAGCCTCACCTGCAACACTGACGCTAACCCCCCTGTCACCGTCTACCAGTGGAAACTGTAAGTCTAAAACTCCACACAGGGATGAAGCTTCTTTTTACTGTCTATGTTCATGTTCAAGTTGTCTGTTTGAAAGCGGTAGAAGAAGAAGTATCTTCTCCACAATTAACAGCACGGAGGCTCAAAAAGAAGGAGAAGAGGATTCATATTGTCTTAGGGTGTGTCCAAAATGTCCCCTGTGCTCAATCCCCTGTTCTGGTCAACACTATTCAGGGAATAGGGTGCTATTTGGGGCACATTCTTAGCTAATACTTGCCAGCAGCATACCACCCTGTGTCTACTGCTGGCTTGCTTCTGAAGATGAGCATGGTTGGTCCTGGTCAGTCCCTGGATGGGAGACCAGATGCTGCTGGAAGTGGTGTTGGAGGGCCAGTAGGAGGCACTCTTTCCTCTGGTCTAAAAAAAATACCCCAGGGCAGTGATTGGGGACATTGCCCTGTGTAAAGTGCTGTCTTTCACATGGGATGTTAAATGAGTGTCCTGACTCTCTGTGGTCAGTAAAGATCCCATGGCACTTATTGTTGGGGTGTTAACACTGGTGTTTTTAAAAAATCCCGATATGACATTCATACCATCATGGCCACCTATCTTAAAATTGGCTCATTCATCTCCTCTCCCCTGTAACTATTCCCCATGTTGTTGCTGTAAATGAGAATATGTTCTCAGTCAACTGACCTGGTTAATTAAATTAACTATTTGTGCCTCGGTTCAATCAATCAATCAATCAAATGTATTTATAAAGCGCTTCTTACAACACTGCTCTGTTCTACTCTGTCATAACATCAAGTGGATGTGTAGCTAACACACATTCTCCAGAACCCTGTTAAATACTCAATTCAATTTACTGCTGCAATGGAGCTGCCACAAAGTTGGGAATTTATGATAAATACTTGTGTTATTATGGTCTGGTAACCTTTTTTATTCCACGTTTCCAATCTGGGTTTCAAAAGCATAAAACCATGCTGGAAATCTATCAACATAACTCTACTTCCTCTTTCTCTGTCTTCATCCTTTCATTCATGTGTTTCAGTTGCTTTACACACCAGTGTATTGATGATGGTAAGGCGTGAGATGGAAGCCTAGGCAAAATCTATCTATCTTCAGTATCTATCTACACTATCTATACTAGCTACAGTGGCTTGCGAAGGTATTCACCCCCCTTGGCATTTTTCCAATTTTGTTGCCCTACAACCTGGAATTAAAATTGATTTTTTTGGGGGGGGCGTTGTATCATTTGTTTTACACAACATAGTTACCACTTTGAAAATGCAACATATTTTTTATTGTGAAACAAACAAGAAATAAGAAAAAAATAGAACACTTGAGCGTGTAAACTATTCACCCCCTCCAGTGCATAACTATTCACCCCCTCCAGTGCATAACTATTCACCCCCTCCAGTGCATAACTATTCACCCCCTCCAGTGCATAACTATTCACCCCCTCCAGTGCATAACTATTCACCCCCTCCAGTGCATAACTATTCACCCCCTCCAGTGCATAACTATTCACCCCTCCAGTGCATAACCCCCTCCAGTGCATAACTATTCACCCCCTCCAGTGCATAACTATTCACCCCCTCCAGTGCATAACTATTCACCCCCTCCAGTGCATAACTATTCACCCCCTCCAGTGCATAACTATTCACCCCTCCAGTGCATAACTATTCCTCCAGTGCCCCCTCCAGTGCATAACTATTCACCCCCTCCAGTGCATAACTATTCACCCCCTCCAGTGCATAACTATTCACCCCCTCCAGTGCATAACTATTCACCCCCTCCAGTGCATAACTATTCACCCCCTCCAGTGCATAACTATTCACCCCCTCCAGTGCATAACTATTCACCCCCTCCAGTGCATAACTATTCCCCCTCCAGTGCATAACTATTCACCCCCTCCAGTGCATAACTATTCACCCCCTCCAGTGCATAACTATTCACCCCCTCCAGTGCATAACTATTCACCCCCTCCAGTGCATAACTATTCACTATTCCCCTCCAGTGCATAACTATTCACCCCTCCAGTGCATAACTATTCACCCCCTCCAGTGCATAACTATTCACCCCCTCCAGTGCATAACTATTCACCCCCTCCAGTGCATAACTATTCACCCCCTCCAGTGCATAACTATTCACCCCCTCCAGTGCATAACTATTCACCCCCTCCAGTGCATAACTATTCACCCCCTCCAGTGCATAACTATTCACCCCCTCCAGTGCATAACTATTCACCCCTCCAGTGCATAACTATTCACCCCCTCCAGTGCATAACTATTCACCCCCTCCAGTGCATAACTATTCACCCCCTCCAGTGCATAACTATTCACCCCCTCCAGTGCATAACTATTCACCCCCTCCAGTGCATAACTATTCACCCCTCCAGTGCATAACTATTCACCCCCTCCAGTGCATAACTATTCACCCCCTCCAGTGCATAACTATTCACCCCCTCCAGTGCATAACTATTCACCCCCCTCCCCCATCCAGTGCATAACTATTCACCCCCTCCAGTGCATAACTATTCACCCCCTCCAGTGCATAACTATTCACCCCCTCCAGTGCATAACTATTCACCCCCTCCAGTGCATAACTATTCACCCCCTCCAGTGCATAACTATTCACTATTCCCCTCCAGTGCATAACTATTCACCCCTCCAGTGCATAACTATTCACCCCCTCCAGTGCCCCCTCCAGTGCATAACTATTCACCCCTCCAGTGCATAACTATTCACCCCCTCCAGTGCATAACTATTCACCCCCTCCAGTGCATAACTATTCACCCCCTCCAGTGCATAACTATTCACCCCCTCCAGTGCATAACTATTCACCCCCTCCAGTGCATAACTATTCACCCCCTCCAGTGCATAACTCCATTCACCCCCTCCAGTGCATAACTATTCACCCCTCCAGTGCATAACTATTCACCCCCTCCAGTGCATAACTATTCACCCCCTCCAGTGCATAACTATTCACCCCCTCCAGTGCATAACTATTCACCCCCTCCAGTGCATAACTATTCACCCCCTCCAGTGCATAACTATTCACCCCCTCCAGTGCATAACTATTCACCCCCTCCAGTGCATAACTATTCACCCCCTCCAGTGCATAACTATTCACCCCCTCCAGTGCATAACTATTCACCCCCTACAGTGCATAACTATTCACCCCCTCCAGTGCATAACTATTCACCCCCCTACAGTGCATAACTATTCACCCCCTCCAGTGCATAACTATTCACCCCCTCCAGTGCATAACTATTCACTATTCCCCCTCCAGTGCATAACTATTCACCCCCTCCAGTGCATAACTATTCACCCCCTCCAGTGCATAACTATTCACCCCCTCCAGTGCATAACTATTCACCCCCTCCAGTGCATAACTATTCACCCCCTCCAGTGCACAACTATTCACCCCCTACAGTGCATAACTATTCACCCCCTCCAGTGCATAACTATTCACCCCCTCCAGTGCATAACTATTCACCCCCCAAAGTCAATACTTTGTAGAGACACCTTTTGCAGCAATTACAGCTGCAAGTCTCTTGGGGTATGTCTCTATAAGCTTGGCACATCTAGCCACTGGGATTTTTGCCCATTCTTCAAGGCAAAACTGCTCCAGCTACTTCAAGTTGGATGGTTTCCGCTGGTGTACAGCAATATTTAAGTCATACCACAGATTCTCAATTGGATTGAGGTCTGGGCTTTGACTAGGCCAGTCCAAGACCTTTATTGGTTTCCTCTTAAAGGTTTCCTCTTGTTGCTTTAGCAGTATGTTTAGGGTCATTGTCCTACTGGAAGGTGAACCTCCGTCCCAGTCTCAAATCTCTGGAAGACTGAAACATGTTTCCCTCAAGAATTTCCCTATATTTAGCACTGTCCATCATTCCTACAATTCTGACCCCAATTCTGTTCTCGGGGTGATAAGAGGTGTTGGGTTTCTCCCAGACATAGAATTGAACTTTATAGACAAAAAGCTAATTTTAGGTCTCATCTGACCAGAGTACCTTCTTCCTTGTGTTTGGGGAGTCTCCCACATGCCTTTTGGCAAACACCAAACATGCTTGCTTATTTAGTTCTGGCCACTCTTCCGTAAAGCCCAACTCTATCTATGGAGTGTACGGCTTAAAGTGGTCCTATGGACAGACACTCCAGTCTCCACTGTGGAGCTTTGCAGCTCCTTCAGAGTTATCTTTGGTCTCTTTGTTGCCTCTCTGATTAATTCCCTCCTTTCCTGGTCTGTGAGTTTTGGTGGGCTGCCCTCTCTTGGCAGGTTTGTTGTGGTGCCATATTCTTTCAATTTTTTTAATAATGGATTTAATTTGCTCCGTGGGATGTTCAAACTTTCTGATAATTTTTTATAACCCAACCCTGATCTGTACTTCTCCACAACTTTGGACCTGACCTGTTTGGAGAGCCTCTTGCTGTTCATAGTGCCGCTTGCTTTGTGGTGTTGCAGACTCTAGGGCCTTTCAGAACAGGTGTATATATACTGAGATCATGTGAAGCTTAGATTGCACACAGGTGGACTTTATTTAACTAATTATGTGACGTCTGAAGGTAGTAATTGGTTACACCAGATCTTATTTAGGGCTTCATAGTAAAGGGGGTAAATACATATATTTTTAGAATCTATCTAAAGTGGGGGAAAAAGTGGGGCAAAAAAGTATTTAGTCAGCCACCAATTGTGCAAGTTCTCCCACTTAAAATGATGAGAGAGGACTGTAATTTTCATCATAGGTACACTTCAACTATGACAGACTAAATGAGAAAAAAAAATCCAGAAAATCACATTGTATGATATTTTATGAATTTATTTGCAAATTATGGTAGAAAATAAGTATTTGGTCAATAACAAAAGTTTATCTCAATACTTTGTTATATACCCTTTGATGGCAATGACAGAGGTCAAACGTCTTCTGTAAGTCTTCACAAGGTTTTCACACAGCAGGAAGCTTGGTCACGGAAATCAGAAAAGCAATCAAATTAACCGTTTCCCTTTGATGATCTTCGGATGTTTTCACTCACGAGACTCCCAGTTAGACCGCAAATGTTCCTTTTGTTCCATAAAGATTATTTTTATACCCAAAATTCCTCCGTTTGCTTCCCACATTATGTTGAGAAATCCACCGGAAATAGCGGTCATGACAACGCCGAAAAAATTACACATTATATCCATAATATCGACAGAAACACGTTTTTTATAATCACTCCTCAAGGTATTTTTCAAATATCTATTCGATAATATATCAACCGGGACAATTGGCTTTTCAGTAGGAGCGAGAGGAAAAATGACTACCTCTGTCTTTTACACAAGAATCACTCTGAGAGCCCTCAACTGGCCACTTACGCAATGTAGTCGTTTACGCTCATTCTTCAACATAAAGGCGTGAAACTACGTCTAAAGGCTGTAGACACCTTAGGGAATACGTAGAAAAGGGAATCTGGTTGATATCCCTTTCAGTGGCCAATAGGGGTGCATAGGAACACAACGGTTTCAAAACATGAGTCACTTCCTGATTGGATTTTTCTTAGGCTTTCGCCTGCAATATCAGTTCTGTTCTACTCACAGACAATATTTTGACAAAAAGAATTGTCTTACAAAAAATGTCCAGTTGCCAGGATAACAAATACAAATTCCATCTAAACACAGCACCACAGGTAACTAAACACCAGCACCACAGGTAACTTCCACAAAGTTGTGAACTATCTGAGAGACAAGGCAAGAAGGGCCTTCTATGCCATCAAAAGGAACATACAATTTGACATCCCAATTAGGATCTGGCTAAAAATACTTGAATCAGTTATAAAACCCATTGCCCTTCATGGTTGTGAGGTCTGGAGTCCGCTCACCAACCGATAATTAATCAAATGGGACAAACACCGAATTGAGACTCTGCATGCAGAATTCTGCAAAAATATCCTCCGTGTACAACGTAAAACACCAAATAATGCAGGCAGAGCAGAATTAGGACAATACCCAATAATTATCAAAACCCAGAAAATTGCGTGTTAAATTCTACAATCACCTAAAAGGAAGTGATTCCCAAACCTTCCATAACAAAGCCATCACCTACAGAGAGGTGAACCTGGAGAATAGTCCCCTAAGCAAGCTGGTCCTGGGGCTCTGTTCACAAACACAAACAGACCCCACAGATACCCAGGACAGAAATACAATTAGACCCAACCAAATCACGAGAAAACAAAAAGATAATTACTTGACACATTGGAAAGAATTAACAAAAAAACAGCAAACTAGAATGCTATTTGACCCTACACAGAGAGTACACAGCGTCAGAATACCTGACCAGTGTGACTGACCCAAACGTAAGGAAAGCTTTGACTATGTACAGACTTAGTGAGCATAGCCTTGCTATTGAGAAAGGCCGCCGTAGGCAGACATGGCTCTCAAGAGAAGACAGGCTATGTGCACACTGCCCACAAAATGTGGTGGAAACTGAGCTGCACTTCCTAACCTCCTGCCCAATGTATGACCATATTAGAGACACATATTTCCCTCAGATTACACAGACCCACAAAGTCTGTGTAATCTGATTTTGATAAACCTGATTTTGATAAACTCCCATATCTACTGATTTTGATAAACCTGATTTTGATAAACTCCCATATCTACTGGGTGAAATACCACAGTGTGCCATCACAGCAGCAAGATTTGTGACCTGTTGCTACAAGAAAAGATCAACCAGTGAAGAACAAACACCATTGTGAATTCAACCAATATTTATGTTTATTTTTTTCCCTTTTGCACTTTAACTATTTGCACATCGTTACAACACTGAATAAAGACGTGATTTGGCATTTGAAATATATGTATTATTTTGGAACAGTTGTGAGTGTAATGTTCACTGTTCATTGTTATTGTTTATTTCACACATAGAGAGGGAGAGAGAGAGACAGAGAGACAGAGAGAGAGAAAGAGACTGAGAGAGAGAAAGAGACTGAGAGAGAGAAAGAGAGAGAGACTGGGAGAGAGAAAGAGAGAGAGAGACTGAGAGAGAGAGGGAGACTGAGAGAGAGAGGGAGACTGAGAGAGAGAAAGAGAGAGAGAGACTGAGAGAGAGAAAGAGAGAGAGAGACTGAGAGAGAGAGAGACTGGGAGAGAGAAAGAGAGAGAGAGACTGAGAGAGAGAGGGAGACTGAGAGAGAGAAAGAGAGAGAGAGACTGAGAGAGAGAGAGAGACAGAGAGACAGAGTGAGAAAGAGACTGAGAGAGACAGAGACTGATAGAGAGAAAGAGAGAGAGACTGGGAGAGAGAAAGAGAGAGAGAGACTGAGAGAGAGAGGGAGACTGAGAGAGAGAGAGAGACAGAGAGACAGAGTGAGAAAGAGACTGAGAGAGACAGAGACTGATAGAGAGAAAGAGAGAGAGACTGAGAGAGAGAAAGAGAGAGAGAGACTGAGAGAGAGAGAGGAGACAGATGAGAAAGAGACTGGGTGACAGAGACTGATAGAGAGGAGAGGGACATGAGAGAGAGAGGGAGACTGAGAGAGAGAAAGAGAGTTTAACAAGACTGAAACTAAATGTGTAGACATAGAGAGAGACAGAGCGAGAGAGAGAGACTGAGACAGAGAGTGAGAGGGAGACAGAGAGAGAGAGAGAGACACGGAGACTGAGAGAGAGAGAGAGAGAGAGCTGACTGAGAGATGTATAGACAAGGGGGCATGCTGGGTGACAGATAGGAGGGGACATTGCTTCGGTTTAACAATACTCTAAATGTGTTGTGAAGTTTCCCTGGGCACGGAACACACACACACACTCACACACACACACACACACACACACACACACACACACACACACACACACACACACACACACACAATCTCTCACTCACACTCACACAAACACACGATATCTCTCACACACGCACGCACGCACACACACACACACACGCACACTCCCTCTCTCTCGCTCACACACACACTCTCTCACTCACTCACACACACACACACGCACACACATGCTCTCTCTCTCACACACACACACTCTCTCTCTCACACACACACACACACGCTGTCCCGCTCTCTCTCTCTCACACACACACACGCACACACACACACACACACACACACACACACACACACACACACACACACACACACACACACACACACACACACACACACTGATTCATCCGTCTTTCCCTGCTCTACTTTCGATCCTGTAGTTTATCAACCCAGGTGTTGTAACACTGTAATTTATCAACCCAGGTGTTGTAACACTGTAGTTTATCAACCCAGGTGTTGTAACACTGTAATTTATCAACCCAGGTGTTGTAACACTGTAGTTTATCAACCCAGGTGTTGTAACACTGTAGTTTATCAACCCAGGTGTTGTAACACTGTAGTTTATCAACCCAGGTGTTGTAACACTGTAGTTTATCAACCCAGGTGTTGTAACACTGTAATTTATCAACCCAGGTGTTGTATCACTGTAGTTTATCAACCCAGGTGTTGTAACACTGTGTTAATACCATATCATAGTTTATCAACCCAGGTGTTGTATATATGTAAATAACATTATATAGTTTACAAAATATTGTAACATAACATATAACAAATATGGATATATTAAATAACATTATATATAAAATATACTATATAAATATAACAAATATATATATTCATGACATAGTATCATAACAACCTACTATATAAATATGCATATATATATATTAATAACATGATATCATAATATATGAATATATTAATAACATATGATGATAACGATGTATTAATACCAATATATATTTATAACAATATAGTTATAATATAATATCATACTATATTAATGACATAATATCCTAATTACATAACATATGAATACCATATCATAATAACAATGTTTTAATAACAATATATATATATATATATATATGTAACGGCTTTCTTCCGTTGAAGGAGAGTCGGACCAAAATGCAGCGTGGTTAATTCGATACATGTTTAATAAATGAATAAACACAATAAATACAAAAACAAGAAACGGAACGTGAAAACCTAAACAGTCTATCTAGTGCTAACACACACAGAGACATGAACAATCACCCACAAAACACACAGTGAATCCCAGGCTACCTAAATATGGTTCCCAATCAGAGACAACGAGAATCACCTGCCTCTGATTGAGAACCTCAGGCAGCCATAAACTATGCTAGACACCCCTACTCAGTCACAATCCCAATACCTACTAAAACCCCAATACCACAACACAACACAAAATAAACCCATGTCACACCCTGGCCTGACCAAATAAATATATAAACACAAAATACTAAGACCAGGGCGTGACAGAACCCCCCCCCCAAGGTGTGGACTCCCGGCCGCACACTAAAACCCATAGGGGAGGGTTAGGGTGGGCGTCTGTCCACGGTGGCGGCTCCGGCTCGGGACGTGGACCCCACTCCAACCAAGTCTTAGTCCCCCTGTAACGCTTCCTTTGATTGGCGACCCTCGCCGCCGACCTTGGCCTAATAACCCTCACCAAGGACCCCACTGGACTGAGGGGCAGCTCGGGACTGAGGTAGAAGCTCGGGACTGAGGGGAAGCTCGGGACTGAGGGGAAGCTCGGGACTGAGGGGAAGCTCGGGACTGAGGGGAAGCTCGGGACTGAGGGGTAGCTCGGGACTGAGGGGAAGCTCAGCACTGAGGGGAAGCTCAGCACTGAGAGGATGCCTAGTACCGAGAGGAAGCCCAGTACTGAGAGGAAACTCAGGCAGGTCGTAGGCTCTGGCAGATCCTGGCTAGCTGGTGGTTCTGGCAGATCCTGGCTGACTGGCGGATCCTGGCTAGCTGGTGGTTCTGGCAGATCCTGGCTAACTGGCGGATCCTGGCTAGCTGGTGGTTCTGGCAGATCCTGGCTGACTGGCGGATCCTGGCTAGCTGGTGGTTCTGGCAGATCCTGGCTAACTGGCGGATCCTGGCTAGCTGGTGGTTCTGGCAGATCCTGGCTGACTGGCGGATCTGGAAGATCATGGCTGACTGGCGGATCCTGGCTGACTGGCGGATCTGGAAGATCCTGCCTGACTGGTGTATCCTGGCTGACTGGCGGATCTGGCTGCTCCATGCAGACTGGCAGCTCTGGCTGCTCCATGCAGACTGGCAGCTCTGGCTGCTCCATGCAGACTGGCAGCTCTGGCTGCTCCATGCAGACTGGCAGCTCTGGCTGCTCCATGCAGACTGGCAGCTCTGGCTGCTCCATGCAGACTGGAAGCTCTGGCTTCTCCATGCAGATTAGCAGCTCTGGCTGCGTTGAACAGGCAGGAGACTCCGGCAGCGCTGGAGAAAAGGAATGCTCTGGCAGCGCTAAACAGGCGGGAGACTCCGGCAGCGCTGGAGAGGAGAAAGGCTCTGGCAGCGCTGAACAGGCGAGGCGCACTGAAGGCCTGGTGCGTGGTGCTGGCACTGGGTAGAGGACATGCACAGGAAGCCTGGTGCGGGGAGCTGCCACCGGAGGACTGGTGTGTGGAGGTGGCACTGGATAGACCGGACCGTGCAGGCACACTGGAGCTCTTGAGCACCGAGCCTGCCCAACCTTACCTTGCTCGATGCCCACTCTAGCCCGGCCAATACGAAGAGCTGGTATGTACCGCACCGGGCTATGCACCCGCACTGGAGACACCGTGCGCTCCACAGCATAACACGGTGCCTGCCCGGTCTCTTTAGCCCCCCGGTAAGCACAGGAAGTTTGCGCAGGTCTCCTACCTGGTGCAGCCATACTCCCTGTGAGTCCCCCCCCAATACATTTTTGGGGCTGACTCTCGGGCTTCCATCCGCGTCGCCGTGCTGCCTCTTCATACCAGCGCCTCTCCGCTTTCGCCGCCTTCAGTTCTTCTTTGGGGCGTCGATATTCACCAGACTGTGCCCAGGGTCCTTTTCCGTCCAATATTTCCTCCCAAGTCCAGAAGTCCTGTGATCGCTGCTCCTCACGATAAACAGGGGGAGTTGGCTCAGGTCTGAACCCTGACTCTGCCACACTCTCCCTGAGCCACCCCCCAAGAAATTTTTGGGGCTGACTTTCGGGTTTCCTTGCCAACCGTGTTCCCTCGTATCGTCGGCTCCTCTCTCCGGCTGCCTCTGCTCTCCTAAGTGCCTCCACCTGTTCCCATGGTAGGCGATCTCTTCCAGCCAGTATCTCCTCCCAAGTGTAACAACCTTTGCCATCCAAAACGTCTTCCCATGTCCATTCCTCCTTTCGCTGCTTCTGCTGTCGCTGCCTGTCATCACGCTGCTTGGTCCAGATGTGGTGGGTGATTCTCTAACGGCTTTCTTCCGTCAAAGGAGAGTCGGACCAAAATGCAGCGTGGTTAATTCGATACATGTTTAATAAATGAATAAACACGACAATACAAAAACAAGAAACGGAACGTGAAAACCTAAACAGCCTATCAGGTGAAATACAAAACACTGAGACAGGAACAATCACCCACAAAACACACAGTGAAACCCAGGCTACCTAAATATGGTTCCCAATCAGAGACAACGAGAATCACCTGACTCTGATTGAGAACCGCCTCAGGCAGCCATAGACTATGCTAGACACCCCTACTCAGCCACAATCCCAATACCTACTAAAACCCCAATACCAAAACACAACACAACATAAACCCATGTCACACCCTGGCCTGACCAAATAAATATATAAACACAAAATACTAAGACCAGGGCGTGACAATATATATATATATAAATACAATACATCATAATATATTGATACCATATTATCATAATAACATAATATGTATATATATATATAAACTATATTAATAACGTATAACAATAGCAATGTATTAATACCAATATATATTAATAACATAATATATTGATTACATAATATCATAATATATTATAATAACACCATAGTTATTAATAGTGTAGTTCATAGTTCATAATACCATGTATAAATAACATAATAGCATAACATAATTTATTAATATCATAATAACATAGTGTAATATAATTTTACAATAATACCATAATATATTAACAGCATAATATCCTAATATATCAATAACATAATTTGATAGTAACATGATATAATAACATCATATTTATAAATAACATGGTATCGTAATAGCATGATATAATAACATATATCAAAAACATTGTATTATAATAACGTTATATATTAATAACATCATATGTTATTAATTTCGCCTTAATTTAACCGGGTAGGCTAAGTTGTTAGCTTTGGGGATAACCAGTGAAATATACCTACTGGAGCACGTGCTACGGGTGGGTGTTGCTATGGTGACCAGTAAGCTGCCTTTGGTGACAAAATGGATGCCACTGTGATAGACTGCATCCAATTTGTTGAGTTGATTGTTGGAGGCTATTTTGTAAATGACATCGCTGAAGTCAAGGATCGGCAGGATAGTCAGCTTTACAAGGGTATGTTTGGCAGCATGAGTGAAGGATGCTTTGTTGCGAAATAGGAAGCCAATTCTAGATTTAATTTTGGATTAGAGATGCTTAATGTGAGTCTGGAAGGAGAGTTTACAGTCTAACCTGACACCTAGGTATTTATAGATGTCCACATATTCTAAGTCAGAACCGTCCAGAGTAGTGATGCTAGGCTGATAGGCGGGTGCGGGCAGCATGCGGTTGAAGAGCATGTGTTTAGTGGCTGAGATGCACCCGTGACCAGCTCGGAAACCGGATTGCATAGAGGAGAAGTTATGTTGGGATTTGAAATGTTCGGTGATCTGTTTGTCCACTTGGCTTTCGAAGACTTTAGAAAGGCAGGGATGGATAGATATAGGTCTGTAACAGTTTGGGTCTAGAGTGTCCCCCTTTGAAGAGGGGGGTGGCCACGTCCGCTTTCCAATCTTTAGGAATCTCAGACAATACGACAGAGAGGTTGAACAGACGAGTAATAGGGGTTGCGACAATGGCGGCGGATAATTGTAGGAAGAGAGTGTCCAGATTGTGTAGTCTAGCTGATTTAGTAGGGATCCAGATTTTGCAGCTCTTTCAGGACATCAGCTGTTAGGATTTGGGTGAAGGAGAAGCTGGGGGGCTTGGGCCAGTTGCTGCGGGGGTGCAGAGCTGTTGGCTGGGGCTGGGGCTGGGGTTGGGGTTGGGGCTGGGGCTGGGGTAGCCAGGTGGAAAGTGTGGCCAGCCATAGAGTAATGCTCATTGAAATTCTAGATTATCGTGGATGTATCAGTGGTGACAGTGTTTACTATCCTCAGTGCAGTGGGCAGCTGGGAAGAGGTGCTCTTATTCTGCAAGGACTTTACAATGTCCCAGAAGGAGGTGCTCTTATTCTCCATGGACTTTACAGTGTCCCAGAACTTTTTGGAATTAGTGCTGCAGGATGTAAATTTCTGTTTGAAAAATCTAGCCTTTGCTTTCCTAACTGACTGTGTGAATTGGTTCCTGACTTCCTTGAAAAGTTGCATGTCACGGGGGCTATTCGAAGCTAGTGCAGTGCGCCACAGGATGTTTTTGTGCAGGTCAAAGGCAGTCAGGTCTGGAGTGAACCATGGGCTATATCTGTTCCTGGTTCTACATGTTTTTAAAGGGGCATGCTTATTTAAGATGGTGTTGAAGGCACTTTTGAAGAATGACCAGGCATCCTCTACTGACGGGATGAGGTCAATGTCATTCCAGGAGACCCCGGCCAGGTCGATTAGAAAGGCCTGCTCGCTGAAGTGTTTTAGGGAGCGTTTGACAGTGATGAGGGGTGGTCGTTTCACCGCGGACCCATAACGGACGCATGCAATGAGGCAGTGATTGCTGAGGTCCTGGTTGTAGACAGCAGAAGTGTATTTAGAGGGCAAGTTGGTCAGGATTATACCTAAGAGGGTGCCCATGGTTACGGATTTAGGGTTGTACCTGGTAGGTTCCTTGATAATTTGTGTGAGATTGAGGGCATCTAGCTTAGATTGTAGGGCGGACGGGGTGTTAAGCATATCCCAGTTTAGGTCACCTAACAGTACTAACTCTGAAGATATATGGGAGGCAATCAATTCACATATGGTGTCCAGGGCACAGCTGGGGGCTGAGGTGGGTCTATAACAAGCTGCAACAGTGAGAGACTTATTTCTGGAGAGATGGATTTTTAAAAGTAGAAGCTCAAACTGTTTTGGTACAGACCTGGGTAGTAGGACAAAACTCTGCAGGCTGTCTCTACAGTAGATTGCAACTCCGCCCCCTTTAGCAGTTCTGTCTTGATGGAAAATGTTGTATTTGGGGATGGAAATTCCGGGAATTGTTGGTGGCCTCCCTAAGCCAGGATTCAGACACGGCTGGGACATCAGGGTTGGGGGAGTTTGCTAAAGATGTGAATAGAGCAAACTTAGGGAGGAGTCTTCTGATGTTAACATCAATAACATCATATATTAATAACATGGTATTATAATAACATGATATATTAATAACATCATATCATAATAACATCATATAAAACATAATATATTAATAACATCATATATAACATAATATATTAATAACATCATATCATAATAACATCATATATAACATAATATATTAATAACATCATATATAACATAATATATTAATAACATCATATCATAATAACATGATATATTAATAATGTGGTATCATAATATCATCATATATTAATAACATGGTATCATGATATAAAACATAATATATTAATAAATCATCATATATAATAAGATGATATAATATATCAAAGTCTGTGTATGAATGCTGAATAATAACAAATGAACTATAATGTATTGGCTAAGAGCCAATGATAAACATTATAGAGCATAATATATTAATAAGAATCATATAATAACATAATATATTAATCCAACATTAATTAGGCATAGGTGATAACATCAGCCATATATTACCAGTTAACAGCCAACCAGTATCCAGCCAGTTATAAGCCATCATCCAGCCAGCCATCAAAACATCAGCCAGGCAGTCATCCAGCCAGCCAGTTAGACAGTCAGCCAGGCAGTAAGATATCTAGTCAGCTAAGCAGTCAGAGAGTGAGCCAGTCAGCCAGATAGACAGCGAGCCAGACAGCCAGTTAGTTCTGCCTGACAGTCAGCCAGACAGCCAGATAGTAAGCCAGCCAGCCATTAGGTTAGTCAGTCCCAGTAACATTGAGAGAGCCTCAACATCAGACACGCACGTCCGCACGCACACACACACACACACACACACACACACACACACAGCTCTAATGCTGTACCTGTGGATGTGTGGCCTGTACTACAGCGTGACATGATTTTGTCAAATGCAGCATTACATTGTTTTAATGCTCTGGCACTGCACAGTGGTTCAGTTTGTCTGTGTAAACTAGCCCTTCCTGAGATGAATAACAGAGCAGGGTGTTATTACTGGAAAGAGGAGGAAGAGAAGGGGAGGAGGAGGAGAGTGCTGGGGAAGTGTCACAACCAGTCCAATAGGATCCTAGTCCTCTCCTTACCCCCTCTTTCTCAATCAGTCCAATCGGATCCTAGTCCTCTCCTTACCAGATAAATATACACAGTGTTTCCTCAGGAGTCAGGTGTGTTCTATACCTGCTCAGACCTGTTCTGTACTGGGACCTCTGTCTCTTCTCATAGCTGTGTTTGAACTTGATGGATGAAGAAAGACATGTGTCCATTAAGTGTTGTTTTGCAGTCAGTGGGGGGTTTCCAAGATATTTGAATTGCTTCTCTACACGTAGTTAAAGAGGAGGGTGTGGTTGTTATTGTGGTGGGGGGGGGTATCTCATCCCTTTTATAATGGGTTTAATATAACCTCTCTCTCTATATGTCTCTCCTCTCTGTC